>NC_079492.1:20197541-20500571 GCF_020520425.1 Spinacia oleracea | reverse complement strand
TTTATATAGATAGAAAAATACAGGGCATAATTATATTTGACTTTCCTATGCGGTATATTATAAACCGGGTACTGGAAAAGATTTTGTGAATACTCTTCTTTCGTTTAGTTTATATAGATAGAAAAATACTAAACATAATTGTGTTTGTTTTACCTATGCCATATATTATAATCCGTGTACTAGCAAAAGATATTGTGTTTCCTATTCCATATGCATAATCTACAATTCCTAAAGATTTTGCGTGCATTACCTTTGCAGCGTATTACGTTTCCTAAAATAAGAATAGGAAAAGATTTTACGTTTACTAGGGTTTCCAGTGTATTACGTACTCCCATAGATATATAAGACAGTCTATTAGTTATGGAGTAGCATCAAACACATATTCAAACACTCAAGCAAATGGCATATATCATGATATGTGACATCACCCTTATATCTATATTAATCTATATACTCTACTAAAACACAGAGCACTCAGCCTGAGGCTGACAAGTGCCCCTATGTAATAATTTTTATTATTTTATCAAAACCTAAACTCTACACTAAAATTAATAATAGTCTGGTGCAAAATTAATTATCTTGTCGTATAATAGTCTGGTGCAAGATGGTTCTACAATTATTTATGGAACATTTAACAATATTTATATTTTGTCGTGTAATAATCTATAGTAGAATCAAAAGTAATATCTTGCTGGATAGTGGAATCAAAGTAAAATACTTTTATAAATCTATATACTATATCAAACATTGGGATCTTTACCAAATAATAGCATATATCAAATATTCGTCTGTCTTCGCCCTATTTAGACAGGAGTATATAAGTAGTGATTCGATTGGTGATGGACATTTATAGAGATAAAATTGGATTCTCCATGGTGATGTGGTGGGTTTGGTTTTGGTTTTGAGTTATAGCCAACATAGTTTCTTTCTTTCATAGATACTCCACAAAGTACAATCAATCATATTATTATTTTGACCACATATAAAATAAGTTAGTGGAAAAAAAATGGAGGTGATTATATCTTCAACTTATTTCAAATAAAGTAAATATCTCTTCACCTTATTTGAAATAAAAATTTTCAAATTTATCTGAACTTATCTAAACTTACTGGACTTTGGCATTATTATATCTAATAAGGCCCAATTGAAATTTATTGATTTGATTAGACCTAATTTCAAGAGAATAAACTTGAGATGGGGCGAGTAACAAAATGGGTATGGGTAACACAATTAAAAATGAGATAGTAATTGAACTTAACATCGGATCTGAAATGGATCGGGTTGAACAAATAGTTGGGTTACATCGGGTTCAACTTTATATCGGTTCAGATTTTTATCGGTTCAGTTTCATACAATGTGGATAAATCAGTAACGAGATGAAATGGGTAGAGGGTTATACTTCGGGTCAGGTTAATTCGGTTTCCAAATTATACAATTTTTAATGCTTTTATAAATTCTAATATCGAGGCCTTAATTAGGGGACAAAGGCAATAACTAACTCTTAAAAGTGCTAAGAATTTAAGATCTGCGGCGGGATTAAACGGGTTATGGGTTGTAAACGGTTCAAATTAAACGGGTTACAGATTATAAACGGTTCGGATTAAGCGGATTTTGGGTTAAAATATTTCGGCTTGTAAACGGGATTTCCTCGTCTTCAAACAGTTTGGATTGAAACGGATTGAGTCATTAACGGGTTTAGGATCCATTCCATTCGGGTTGAATCGGATCGGGTTGTTTCAGAAAGGTTTGTTATCGGGTTTTGGAACTTAATCAGGTTAATATTTCCGATCGATTCGGGTTGAATATATTCGGATCGAGTTTTGGGTTTCAGCTTGCGGGTTATTATCGTTTCGGGTTCCAAACGATCGGGCCAACACAACGGGTTCAACGATTCATGTTGAGAATTGACATCTCTGATAGTATAGGATGATAACTAACTTTTATACCTAACATGAAATTATGTGTGATACGTTAAAGGAATAAACAAAATATACGTATTTTTCTCTGTTTCTTTTGTAAATTAATCTACTTTATACTTAAAGTTAAAATATGTAAACCGTGCATCGCACGGGTTTTATACTAGTTGCCTTACTATTAGAATATATTGACATTTCTTATATTCTATGTATATATTCTTAGATAATATTATAATAGTTTTCATTGATTCTCCATATCTTGTATTCATAGTCGATATTATACGTAATTATATCCTAGAATTAAGTGATTAATAATTTCCTTAAGTATGTGTCTTATTATCCCATCACGATACCAAATACACATATGTTTACTGCAGGCCTTCCCTTACTACTTTTTGAAGATTTTTGGGATAATCTTAGCGTAAGTTGATATGTTAGAATATATTGACATTTCATATATTCCTTGTGGACATTCTTAGAAAATAATATGATAGTTGACGTTGATTGTGCATATCTTCTATTCATAGCAAGATTCAATATATTATTTGTAACTATAACATAGTATTAGGGGATTATTTCCTTAAGTCTAATTGTAATAGTTTGTATATAATGCAAAACTAGTTAATCACATTTATAAAGACAATATTCTCGTTCACTTACAACTGTTACAGGTATGAGAGTTATAGATTAGTTTATTCAAATTTGGAACAATATTAATAGCTCAAAAAATGGATGTACTACCACTAAATAATTAGCACTAGTTTAAGTCTATTACATGTACGAATATTTGAAAATTACCATTTTTTTGTAAAATAATTAACTTATAAATTTCCTCTCTTAAAACTAATGTATGATTAATATACTAATTTGACTAAAATTTTGAGTTAATTAATATATTTTATTTATTAATATAAATATATATGACTAAAACATTACACAAAATTATTTTTAGAAAAATATTATTAATAGGTATCTTTTATAAACATAATCTATACATAAGAAATTTGTGAGAAAATGATGGAAAATAAATAAAGCAAAAAAATTTTAGAAAATAAAAAGGCTGACATGTGACAACTCATAATCAATCTAAGAATACATATTTTTATATCCTCTCTACATAAAAAAAGTTGATCCAAAAATTCAATTTTGCTTGATTTTTCTACCAATTATATCGCTCCATTGATTTTTAATTACTTAAAATTATCAACCAATTACAAGTGACGTTCAACTCACTTTCAACCCAAGAATATATTTAAATATATTATGACAATATTGATTCCAAAAACATTGCCTTACTATTAGAATATATTGACATTTCTTATATTCTATGTATATATTCTTATAGAATATTATGATAGTTTTAATTGATTGTCCATATCTTGTATTCATTGTCGATATTATACGTAATTATATCCTAGGATTAGATGATTAATAATTTCCTTAAGTATGTGTCTTACTTATCTCATCACGATACCAAATACACATATATTTACTACGGGCCTTCCCTTACTACTTTTTGAAGATTTTTGGGATAATCTTAGCGTATGTTAACCTCCTGATTCCACTAAGAGGATATGTTGGAATATATTGACATTTCATATATTCCGTGTGTACATTCTTAGAGAATAATATGATAGTTGGCGTTGATTGTGCATATCTTCTATTTATAGCGAGATTCAATATATTATTTGTAACTATAACATAGTATTAGGTGATTGCTTCCTTAAGTGTAATTGTAATAGTTTGTATAAAATGCAAAACTAATCAATCACATTTATAAAGACAATATTCTCGTCCACTTTCAACTGTTACATGTTTGAGAGTTATAGATTAGTTTATTCAAATTTGGAACAATATTAATAGCTCAAAAATTGTATGTGCTACTACAAAATAATTATAACTAGTTTAAGTCTATTACACAAGTACGAATATTTGAAAAATTTTATTTGTTTTGTAAAATATTTAACTTATAAATTTCCTCTCTTAAAACTAATGCATGATTAATATACTAATTTGACTAAAATTTTGAGTTAATTAATATATTTTATTTATTTATATAAATAAATTTGACTAAAACATTCCACAAATTTATTTCAGAAAATATTATTACTAGGTACATTTTATAAACATAATCTATACATAAGAAATTTGTAAGAAAATGATGGAAAATAAATAAAGTAAACAAATTTTAGAAAATAAAAAGGCTGACAAGTGACAACTCATAATCAATCTAAGAATATATATTTTCATATCCTCTCTACATAAAAAAATGTTGTTCTAAAAATTCAGTTTTGCTTAATTTTTCTATCAATTATACCGCTCCATTGATTTTTAATTATCTAAAATTATCAACTAATTACAAAATATGTTCAATTCAATTTCAACCTAAGAATATATTTAAATATATTATAACAATAAATATTCCAAAAATATTTCCTTACTATTAGAATATATTGACATTTCTTATATTCTATGTATATATTCTTAGAGAATATTATGATAGTTTTATTTGATTGTCCATATCTTGTATACATAGGTGATATTTTACATAATTATATCCTAGGATTAGGTGATTAATAATTTTCTTAAGTATGTGTCTTACTTATCCCATCACGATACCAATCCACATATATTTACTATGAGCCTTCCCTTACTACTTTTTGAAGATTTTTGGGAAAATCTTAGCGTACGTTAACCTCCTGTTTCCACTAAGAGGATATGTTAGAATATATTGACATTTCATATATTCCATGTGGACATTCTTAGAGAATAATATGATAGTTGGTGTTAATTGTGCATATCTTCTATTCATAGAAAGATTCAATATATTATTTTGTAACTATAACATAGTATTAGGTGATTATTTCCTTAAGTGTTATTGTAATAGTTTGTATATAATGCAAAACTAGTCAATCACATTTATAAAGACAATATTCTCGTTCACTTACAACTGTTACATGTATGAGAGTTATAGATTAGTTTATTCAAATTTGGAACAATATTAATAGCTCAAAAATTGGATGTGCTACTACTAAATATTTAGAACTAGTTTAAGTCAATTACACTTACGAATATTTGAAAATTACCATTTTTTTGTAAAATAATTAACTTATAAATTTCCTCTCTTAAAACTAATGCATGATTAATATACTAATTTGACTAAACTTTTGAGTTAATTAATATATTTTATTTATTAATATATATAAATTTGACTAAAACATTACACAAAATTATTTTTAGAAAAATATTATTACTAGATATCTTTTATAAACATAATCTATACATAAGAAATTTGTAAGAAAATGATGGAAAATAAATAAACTAAACAAATTTTAGAAAATAAAAAGGCTGACAAGTGACAACTCATAATCAATCTAAGAATATATATATATATATATATATATATATATATATATATATATATATATATATATATATATATATATATATATATATATTCATATCCTCTCTACATAAAAAAGTTGATCTAAAATAAAATTTTGATTAATTTTTCTACCAATTATACCGCTCCATTGATTTTAATTACATAAAATTATCAACCAATTATAAGATATGTTCAACTCACTTTCAACCCAAGAATATATTTAAATATATTATAACAATAAATATTCCATAAACATTTCCTTACTATTAAAATATATTGAAATTTCTTATATTCTATATATATATTCTTAGAGATTATTATGATAGTTTTAATTGATTGTCTATATCTTGTATTCATAGTCGATATTATACGTAATTATATATCCTAGTATTAGATAATCAATAATTTCCTTCAGTATGTTCTTACTTATCCCATCACGATACCAAATCCACATATATTTATTACGGGCCTTCCCTTACTACTTTTTGAAATTTTTTGGGATAATCTTAGCGTACTTTAACCTCCTGGTTCCACTAAGAGAATAATTAGAATATTTTGATATTTCATATATTCCGTGTGGACATTCTTAGAGAATAATATGATAGTTGGCGTTGATTGTGCATATCTTCTATTCATAGAAAGATTCAATATATTATTTGTAGCTATAACATAGTATTAGGTGATTATTCCCTTAAGTGTTATTGTAATAGTTTGTATATAATGCAAAATTAATCAATCACATTTATTAAGACAATGTTCTCGTTCACTTACAACTGTTACAGGTATGAGGGTTATAGATTAGTTTATTCAAATTTGGAACAATATTAATAGCTCAAAAATTGTATGTGCTACTACAAAATAATTATAACTAGTTTAAGTCTATTACACGTACGAATATTTGAAAATTACTATTTTTTTTGTAAAATATTTAACTTATAAATTTCCTCTCTTAAAACTAATGCATGATAAATATACTAATTTGACTAAAATTTTGAGTTAATTAATATATTTTATTTATTTATATAAATAAATTTGACTAAAACATTAAACAAAATTATTTTTAGAAAAATATTATTACTAGGTACCTTTTATAAACATAATCTATGCATAAGAAATTTGTAAGAAAATGATTGAAAATAAATAAAGTAAACAAATTTTAGAAAATAAAAAAGCTGACAAGTGACAACTCATAATCATTCGAATAATATATATTTTCATATCCTCTCTACATAAAAAAAAGTTGATCTAAAAATTCAGTTTTGCTTAATTTTTCTACCAATTATACCGCTCCATTGATTTTTAATTACATAAAATTATCAACCAATTACAAGATATATTCAACTCACTTTCAACCCAAGAATATATTTAAATATATTATAACAATAAATATTCCAAAAACATTTCCTTACTATTAGAATATATTGACATTTCTTATATTCTATGTATATATTCTTAGAGAATATTATGATAGTTTTAATTGATTGTCCATATCTTGTATTCATAGTCGATATTATACGTAATTATATCCTAGGATTAGGTGATTAATAATTTCCTTAAGTATGTGTCTTACTTATCCCATCACGATACCAAATCCAGATAATTTACTACGGGCCTTCCCTTACTACTTTTTGAAGATTTTTGGGATAATCTTAGCGTACGTTAACCTCCTGTTTCCACTAAGAGGATATGTTAGAATATGTTGACATTTCATATATTCCGTGTGGACATTCTTAGAGAATAATATGATAGTTGGCGTTGATTGTGCATATCTTCTATTCATAGCAAGATTCAATATATTATTTGTAACTATAACATAGTATTAGGTGATTATTTCCTTAAGCGTTATTGTAATAGTTTGTATGTGCATTAAAACCAACTCAGATAAGTAATGTAGCATAACGCATGTCCCTTTCGTCGTCACGTTGGACTACTAAGGACCGCCGCGTGGGCTAATGTTGGGCACTCCCTATATTAGTAAATGTTTTCCGAATTCTCAATCTCTACTCCGCTTGATGTACGTTGAGCGATCTTCATAACAGGAATCACATGTGTACGGAAGTGATAATCAATTCTCAATATATTAGGTAAGTGTAGTTAATACCATGTACCTTTTTATAATGGAGGGTGTTTGGTATTTATAGTGGGCTTTGAATGCCTTTTAGCTGGGCCTAGAGGCTGATGGGCCATGGACTCGTGTATTAGGCCAGCTGGTTCGAATTCGTCATTAAGAGGCAAATGAGGCTAAAGTGGGGAAGCCAATTAGGACCCCAACAGTAGGAGTTTTTCTCGTTGTTTGACTATGCGGAAAATGTAGTTCAAGTGGTACACTACATGAAAGATTATTATTGCATACCGCTCTGAATACATAATTTATACTTTTTTCTTTCTTTTTTAGTTGACTCAATTTTTTATCACGTTTACAAATGGGATATTTCAATTATTAATGTATTTAATTATCATTGGGTAAAATTTATAATTTGATACTCTCTCCGTCCCTTAATACTCGCACCGCTTTTCTTTTCGGGTCGTCCCTTAATACTTGCACCGCTTCTTTAAATGAATTTTTTTAGCAATATTATATTATTTCTCACACTTACCTACTACCCCACCTACACCCCTATTCTTTATAAAAAAAATATTTAAAAAATCACATCCCCCACTCACCACTTCCCACCTCTTACACATTTCCCACTAAAAATATTAAAAAAATACCCCACTATCAACTAACACCATTATATTAATAAGTCAATTCAAATGTCTTAAACTCCGCACTGGTCAAACCGGTGCGAGTATTAAGGGACGGGGGGAGTAGTATAATTCTAAACAATGAGATGATTATAACAAAATCTCACATGACTACATTTTTTTCTTACATACTCCCACCGTCATTTCATAATCGTCTCACTTTCTTTATAAAGTCGTCCCTTAATACTCGCCATTTTTCTATAAAGGATACGTAGTATATTTTTATTAATATTATATCACTTTTCTCACTTACAATAAACTCACATATATTCCCACTTTCTTAAATAAAAAATTAAAATATTCAACCCACCCTCATCCCCACCCCTTTCACTTAACACTTTTCCACTAACTATTATTAAAAAAGAATATCACTATCAACTACCACCTAATAAGTTAATAAGTCAATTAAATTGCCTAAAACTGTGTACTGGTCAAACCTAGGCAAGTAATAAGGGACGGAGGGAGTATAAATCATGATCGATATTCAAATTAGATTATATAAATAGTGTCAAAAATCAAACCGCGCCAACTGGTAGAAAACGAAAGAAATACATACTCATCCGTCCCAAAATTATAGTCATGTTTGACTAAAAACATGAGTTTTAAGAAAAGTGGAATATAGTGTATGAAAAAGTAGGAAATTGTATGGAAAAATAAGAGAGTGGAATAGTATAAGGGAAAGTGGAAATGTGAAATATAGTGTATGAAAAAGTGGGAAAAATAATATTCAAATAAAAAGATATGATTATAAGTTTGAGAAACCCAAAATAAAAAATACAAATTAGACTTATAATTTTGGGACTGAGTGAATATTACGAAAATAACATACATAATTTAGGCAACACGTTGAGGCGGCAATTCAAGTATGGAGTACGGTTTATTTCAAAGACATATACGAAGTACATAACACAAATTAAGTGGGAACCCGAAGCGGAAGAACCCGACTGAACCAAAATCCCTCATTTTTCTCTTCCCATCTTATTACAATAGTCAAACGCGCTGCAGCGCCTGTATAATTCATGGACGGTAAGGGGTTATAATTTTGGCTGTGAATAACGGAGATGTGCCGGAAGCAGTAGAAACCTCTATGATAACTCCATCTTTGTTGGTCTCTTGTGTATACTGGCTATTCTCCAATTTATCCTTTACAGCATTCCACCTGCTATTGAAACTCCCAACGGCACCAACATCACTGTAAGCCTACAATATAACGATACGCATATTTAAAATGGGTTAATGATAAAGTTCTTAAGATGCAATAATTAAATTAGTCACAATTTTATGTGTCACTCTTTTAATGGTACTACACGGGTATTATCGTGTTAATGTGTTACATAAGCTGTGACTTATCAATTTTTTTCCATTAACGCCATATTTCTACTATTAAAATAAGTTAGTCCATAAAAAAGAAGGAAACAGTTTTTTTTTTTTAATTATAGATTTATAGTTATAGTCCATATATTGCCTTTCTTTTATGTTGTAAATTAAAAATATAAAAAGTAAAAAGTAAAAATTACAATGTAATACTCCTTATATTTTTATGTACCTAAAAAAGCTATTGCGATACAAATAATTTGGCGCAAATTATGACATTTTATCAATTTTGTTAAAGATAAAGGAAATAAATATTATAAAAGATAATTTTTTTTAAAAAAATGACCACAAGCGTAGTACTCCGTAAGAGTTTAGTACTTTAGTGGAACAAAGGTCATATGAAACAGAGGTAAAATGAAGTAATTGCAAGTTACCTTGTTTTTGGAAAAGGAGGACCAGGGGGTATCCCAAGCGACGAGAAAGTCGCGGGATTGTCCAGTTTTGTTTTTACCACGGAAGACCAATGCCGCCTCCGATCCGGAGGAGGCACTAGTCTGGTGGACATGAAGGAAGGACGCCCATTGGCCGTTCCCAATCTCGAAAGGGTAAGGTGTCCGACCAATGTAGCCATACCAATCTCTAGTGGTGGAGTAGTATAGAGTTTCTCCAGTAGCGTTGTAAACCATGCACAACGTGGAGGCTCCATTACCATAGTCTGCCTTAACTCCCTCTACATATTTTCTTGCCTTTCCATTCTTGTCATACTCATTCGTCAGATTCATTGCTTCTCTTGCTCTATCTTCCTGGCTTTTGGCTTTGCCTACATACCTAGGCATCTCATCTAACTTGTCATTATCAACCACTTGACCAAAGGAATTTGCCATTTTTTTCCCTTGCTTTTCTTTTGGGGTTGGGTGTTGGGATTGGTGGTGTTGAAATCTCTCTGTGGCTTTCTTGTCTCTAACCAAATGTGTTTATATAGTACTACCTCCATTCTAAATGATTTTTACACTTTTTGTTTTAGTCCGTTTTATAATGTTCTTTGCATTATCTTTTACACTATTTTTTGATAAGAAATTTACTATTCACCTCTCTTACCCCTACAACATTTACAACTTACTCCTTCCGTCTCTTTTTGTTCTTTACATTTGGTATTTTTCACGCGTTTTAACGATTAATTAATTTGCATCGAGATTCCTCAATTTTTTTATTTAAACAAGATAAATTACGTTTATTTAAAATGTTTTCACTTTTATCAAAATACTGATATTGGGAAATGAGAAAAATTTAATTTCCCAATGGGAAAGTGTGAAAGATTAAATGTTCCAATGAATTTAATTGGTTAAAATAATAATTGAACACAAATTTTAATAGAATACTAAGTTATTTATGTGATAATATAAAAGGAAATGTAAAGAACATTTTGAAATACCCAAAAAGGAAAACGTAAAAAACAAAAAGAGACGGAGAGAATAATTTTTACTAACTTTCTCTTACTTTATTGACTTTTTTTCTTTTTCTTACACCACCCACTTTTCTAGGCACATCTCTTACTTTATCCATATTTTTTCCATTTAAAAAAGAAGGACAAATTGTTTTTTTACCACCTAAAAAAATCAAAAAATTGTTTTTTACCACCTAAAAAATGAAATTTTGTATTTTACCACCTAAAAAATAATTAAAACTTGTTTTTTACCACCTAAAAAACCAAAAAACAGATGAAACCTTTATGTGTGGCTACCTAATTCAATTTCCTTCCAATTTTATACATTCCTTGTGTGATTTTCATTAACTCTTTCACCCTTCGCTCTTTACTTCCATTAAATTTTGTCAATTTTGTGAATCAATGGTGGTGAAAAATTATGTAAATTAATGGAAAATAAGGAAACGGGGGAAGAAAATGGAGTTAAATACATGAAATTGTGGAAGAATAGAAAATATTAGAAGTATTACCGTTATTGTGACCCCCTACATAACATTTTAATCTATTTTTCCATTTTTCAGGTGGTAAAAAACAATTTTTAAATTTTTTTTAGGTGGTAAAATACAAGTTTTTGTTTTTAAGATTTTTTTAGGTGGTAAAAAATAATTTATCCAAAAAAGAATGGAGGAAGTAAATATTACTATACTACATCCGTTTTATAATAATATTTACGTTTACTATTTGCACAAATATTAAGATAAATGAGAGAAAAACTAAAAGGGTGGGTCAGTATAATAAAGTATACCGTGAATCACAATGTAAGAACATTATGAAACAGACTGGTACAGAAAGTGTAAAGATCATTATGAAACAAAGGTAGTAAACTAGTATTACTCGATTGTTACTAACGTATATTAAAGATTCTATTATGGAGCTAGTAGTTGAAATTATGCACGGGCAAACGTGAATAAAGAATCATGTAAAATAAAAACCGTATTACAACGTAGGCCGTCCGATATGATTTTAAGCAATGGATTTTTTGTACATATTTCAGTATAAAAGGGCTAGACAGAGTGTCAAAACACAATAGCAGACAGAGTGTCAAAACACAATAGCAAAAAAAAAAAAGTAGAAGAAAATGAATCCCTTTGGTGCAGCAATTACAGATCAAACTTTGAAACAAATGTCAAAATACAGAGGTAAAGAAATAACACAAGAAGACAGAGCAAGAGAGGCAATGAGATTAATCCATTCTGAAGACAAGAACATAAGTGCTCTTCAACATGTATTGAATCTTAAGTCTAATTATGGTAATGGAGTATCCACATTATGCCTTGTGTATAATGGTACTGGTGATACTCTTCAACTTGTGGACCAGGTGGATTGGTCTGGTTATATCTATAAAGAACAACCTCCCAAATCCTTTCAAAATGGTCAGTGGCTCGCTTTCCTCCATGCCCACCCGACCGCTACAGAATCAGGTTCAGTTGCTGCTCGTGTATACCGCGGTAAGAATGTCAAAGGAGATGTTCTTGATTTCATGATTGCTTGGAGCACACCTTGGAACGCCGTCCAGAATTCTGTGAGTATAACTCTGTTTTTCTTCTTTTTTCTTTCTGTGTTTTAGGATGTTTTACACTTCTGAATTCTTGTTATATCATCCCTGATTTGAAAACCCTTCAAAGAGTTCGAAGTATACACTTTGAACACATGAAATGAATCTCATGAACCAAAACTTCTCTCAAACAAAAAGAAAATTCATAAAACTAAAACTCGAAGCATTCGAACTTGGAAGGATAATTAGAGCTGTGTTCAAGAAAAAAGATCAAGAGGTTCTAAAATGAAATTTTATTTAATTTTAATCTTTACACGAGAGAACATAAATATTCTTTGACATTGTCAACTACATATTGAACACATGAAATGAATCTCATGTCTAATAATAAGGAAAGTAGGCAAATCATAACATGAAACACATGCTCACATAACATGCAGTCATGCATATATGAAAAATAATCATACGATGTTGACTTTTATACTATATATACATTAATTTTGACCAATTTTTTTTTTACTAATATATAAAAATCAAATGTTATTGTGTAATGCTAGTATATTGTTGGATTATTCTTAATGTATATTTTACAAATATACACTCCGTATTTAATAAGATACACTTTCTATAATCAGCCATATTTAATTAAAAGATACACTTCTCTTTTTTGACATGTCATGGTCACCACTTCCAGTTATATTAATATTTTTCTCCTTGTTGTGTTTCCCACACTTACTCACTTCATCTTTTTACTACAACTATCTCACTTTAATCTTAGTTTAATAATTCACTCACTATCCCACATGAATCTTATTTTAATAAATTCAACACATTCTATTAAAACTACGTGGCATTCCAAGTGTATCTTTTAATTAAATATGGAGGGAGTATCAATTTTTTAAAGTTTTTAGTAATATGTAATTACGCATAATTACGGCCAAACTAGTGCCTTGGCAAGTATGTCAGTCAACATGTTGCAAGTATTCATGAACAGAGGGAGTATTATCTACGGACTATGTTTCTTAATATTTGCGCTATTTTGGTTTTTTGGCACTATTAACTTATCTTACTTTGACAATAATTTTCTATGAATTGAATAAATAAAAACAAGTATTAACATATCAAATATTATTGAGTTTGTCTCCATGTACGAACTATATTTTACATGAAAAATAGTCAATTACTACATAGGTTGTTAAGGAATTTGTCAATTACTAGGTTGCTAGGATCGAAGTTTGTCATCACTACCTAGGTTGTTAGGGAGTTTCTCAATTACTAGCTAGGTTGTTCTTAAAAGTTGTCAATTACTAGCTAGGTTGTTCTTTAACAATTGATATTAAGTGTTATTTTAGTCCATATATCGGATAATTAGTCCATTAATGACATCAAAATTAACTGTTAATTATAATTTAATCATTTTAATTCATTAAGAAAAATTAAAATCACAAAAAAATGTCCCAAAATTTACCAAAAATTAAAAAATACCAAATTAAATAATTGTGATATTATTTTTTCGTATTTTTTTTCCTGGGATTGACCGTTATGGATGTTTTGAAATTTTGGGTAATTTCAGGTAATTGTAGGGATTTCATTTTCGAGAATTTTTTTGGGGATTTCATTTTTATAAAGCAATAAAAATATTTAAATTATAATTAAGGGTTAAGTTTTTTTAATGTGTATAATTAAGGGTTAAGTATGATATCTTTAGTGACCTAATTGGCTGGAATTGACGTCAATTGTTAGAAAATTTAAGTAGTACTCCCTTCGTCCCAAAATATTCTTTACGTATTTCATTTCGGGTGTCTTAAAATGTTCTTTACATTTCCTTTTATATTATAACATAAATGCTTTCACATTCTATCAAAATTTGTTTGAAAGATTATTTTAACTAATTAAATTCACTGGGGTATTTATTCTCTCACACTTTTCCATGGGAGCATTAAATCTTTTCCATTTTCTCAATGTCAGATTTTTGAAAAAGGTGAAAACATTATAAATAAACGTAATTTTCTTTATTTAAATAAAAAATAGAGCAATCGCAATGCACATTAATCTATACTAATATATTAAAAGGCGTTGCGAAAAATTCTATGTGCCACTTACAACTCTCCTGTTTAAGCCACGTCATCCACTCACCAAGGTTATGTGATGTTGTTGACGACCAAAAATCAATATATACATGCAATAAGGTTCGAACATAAGACCTAAAGTTTGGATAATAAATGTCATTAATTACCATCTTAACCAACCACTAATTGTTGTTTATCCATTAACTTATAAATACATGTAACACGAAGTTAAAACAACTAAATATTTAGGTTACCTCTTATTTTTGCATATATCTAATTTGATGTTTATTAATTAATTTGAAACACTTAGTTCCATAAGAAAACAAATTAAAAGAATTGTAAGAATATCTAATTGAAAATTTATTTGACATGATAAATTACGTAGTGTACATGTGTAGTAGATCAAAGATGGTTGTTGGTCGGGTCGGGTCGGGCTTCGTGCCAAGCCCACGGGTCGTATGACTAATCGGGTCGGGCCCACACCAGGCCCACGTTGTTTCGTGCCGTGCCGTGCCAAAAAGTTAAAAACAAGGCCCTGGAACGGCCCAAGGCCACATGCTTTCGTGCCGAGTTGGGCCGGCCCGTCGTGCCTAAGGCTAATTTGACTAAATTTAACGTGCTTTGTCGTGCCGGGTCGAGTCCTGTCGTGCCTTGTCGTGCTTTAAATTTCCAAAAAATTAAGGCCTACGGCCCACGACTTTGTGCCCGTGCCGCGTGCCGGGCCGTGCTTTTTTCGGGCTGGGTCGGGTCGAGCTTCGTGCCGGCCCGGCCCACAACCATCTTTATAGTAGATAAACTTAATGAATCTTTTTCACTTGTATTGACTACATGTATTTTGGTCAAATATTGAGATGATGAAGAATCTCGAATTTTAGTTATTCAAAGTAGCAACCGGAGCATAGTTCGGGACACACACTAGTTAGCCGTTAAATCGTGTGCAAAATACCAAACGTAAAGAATATTCTGGTACATAGAGAATAATTAAACAAACTCCCTAACAATGTAGGTAGTAACTAACAGATTTTCCACTTTACACAATATATCAACTTTTTATATTTTTTTTACTAATAATCCCTCCGTCCCTTAATACTCGCCCCGCTTTCCTTATAAAGTCGTCTCTTAATACTCGCCCTGTTTCTATAAATGACATACATTTTTACTAATATTATATCATTTTTTCCCACTTAACCATGGACTCACCTATATTCTTATTTCATAAAAAAAAACTTTAATAAATTCTCTCCTTTCTCACACCCTCAAAAAGTTTGACACGTTTCCCACTAATTATATTAAAAAATGTCACACTATCAACTACCACCTAATAAATTAATAAGTCAATTAAATTGCATAAAACTCTATGTCGGTCAAATGGGGTGAGTATTAAGGAACAGAAAGAGTACCTAATTATAAGTATTAATGATAAAATTTATACGTTGATAAACATAAAAATTAAAGTGATGTAACTATTTTAAAACAGATGAAGTATAAATAAAGAGAGTATGTATAACGAACTACTATTGTAGATTGAGTACACGGGACTACTATTATTCTCTTTTTTCCAGTTGTTCACTTTTGGTAATATCCTGAAAGCATCGCACGACTACTTTATACGGAGTATTCTTTAGCCCCTTATTAAATTTGTTAGTTTATGTTATATATGGAATATTTTTGGTGTTACCTTATATATGGAATATTGACTAGCATTTACGCACGATGCATACATAACATTTTACATAAATTATTGTAAGTCTATAAACTAAATGTCATACAGAATATGTATTACTTCCGTTTTAAAATGATTATTACATTTTTGTTTTAATCGGTTTCATAATGTTTTTTACATTGTATTTTATACTATATTTTGACAATTTTTTTTACTATCTCACCCCTCTTACCCCACAACATTTACAATTTTTCGCTTAGTACGTACTTTCTCTTACCACTACTCCCTCCGCTTCTTTTTGTTTGTTACGTTTGGACTTTTGCACGTTTAATAACGCATAATAAAAATATTTTTTCTTTTTTATTTTAAATGCCTTAGATTTCATCATTTATATTAAAAAAAAATAAACCCAAATAAAACCTCAATCCACTAATCATCACAACAACCAATAAAATTGTTTTATTTATCAAAATGAACCAATAATGAAAAAGCACACAGATTGCCAACTTAACATACTTAGAAAATTGTAAAGAAATTTAATGAGTTGCGAAAGTTGGACCAATTAAAATTAAAAGTTGGCACAAAAAATGACAATATAATAATTTTATAAAAGGAAATATTCTCCACGCAACAAATATTGTGAAACACCCTAAAAAAAATACGTAACAAGCAAAAAGAAACGGAGGAAGTACATGAAATTGTACCATTCACGACGGGAAATCATGTCGCTAAAGGCCAATAGTGGTGGGATTTCTTGTCGCGAACCCGTCATAAAAGGGCCCCTCAACAATTGAAAATCTCGTCGTTAGCCTTTGCGACGGTTGTTCCCATCTTTGTTTGATTGTTATCCCCCTCGCAAAAGGCTTTTGCGGCGAAATTTTTGACTTGTCGTTATAGGGTCGTCATTAATGATACAAATTCTTGCAGTGTAATTATTTCATTTTTTTTACACCCGCTCACTTTTCCATACATAACTCTTACTTTATCCATATTTTATATATTCATCACTTTTGTAAATTTTTCTTATTTGGTCTTAATATTTGTGCCAATAATAACTATAATCATGTAAAAATCATTATGAAGCGGAAGTTGTAGTTGCCTAAATAAATGGAAGATTTATACTTTAGTTTGAAATCCTATAACGATTTAAGACCTATAAATAGCTATATACGGAGTACATAGTATGTGGATGTAAAGTATCTTATTTATTTTCGTAGGATTTAATACGTGTTCATTTTGAAATAATACAATGCAGGTTTATACTGAGGTCCGTGAAAAGAATCATTTCCCCCCATATTGGGCTTACATTAGGGATTTGCTAAGAAAGGCGGAAAAAATAACAGTGGACGAGACGGATAAGAAATGCACATCAGCTGTTAGTATTGGTGGCATTACGTCCCCGGAATTCATTGCAATTCTCAAGCACAGATTTAGCCCTGAGCCATAAATCATCATTATCGTGCCATCAAATAATTCACATTTTCCCTTCACATATACTCTGCGTTTCCTAGCTAGGCCGTGTAGGCATAGTTGTTGCGTACTTGGGTATGACTCGGTGCTGGTAGAAATGTGATCTGGAGTATTATTATGTTATTGTTGTGTTTTTTTTTACATGTTATTGTTGTTGATGTGTTCATTAAGAACTTTTTTACTATTTCCAAAATAAACCTACCTAGTGTTGTGCGTACTTCGAATGGGAATATGTGAGTGTCAAATGACTCAAATTGTCATTTTTAATTATTCGCCAATTATATTAACTCTGGAAATTTTAAGATAGTCATGATAAGAGCAATTTTGATTATGCATCCGGGTACACAGTGTTCATTGTGTACCCTGACGAACATTCATTGAAAATCTAATGAACATGGAGAATAATTTCAACATACATGTACAAGTGAAATATTTAAACTATATGTTCTTTGAATTTGAACTATATGTTATTTGGATTTGAACTATATGGTCGGTCTTTGGATTTGAACTGTATATTCATTTGCTATATGTTCTTTGGATATAAACAATATGTTATTTGCATTTGAATTATATGTTTATTTAAAAACAAGGTGCACATTGAGCATTATTGTGCACCCCGGTGCATAAACCATATTTTGCACAACCATGGTAAGAGAATTAATTTGGGCAGACACCTAAATCGTGTCTCCCCTCTGGGATGATGACGATACCATTATCCTTACTAGGCGGTTGGAGCAACTCCGTGCGGAAATCCCAATTGCTAAGAATATCTCCAAAATACAAGATCCAAAATCCAATCCCCGAGGCCGTTCCCCTTCCGGAACTCGGTACAAAATACAAATTTCAAAAAAACCAATATCAAAATCCAAGTACAATCTCATCTAGTAGACCATTCCATTGGTTTTACTACGCCTTTTCCACTCAAAATCATATAAGGCAAGTCAAATTCGGGGGCCGACCCACAAAACCGAGTAAGTCGGGCCTCGTCCCGTAAAACCGAAATTCAAAACCCGAAACGGCTTGTTTTTAGACGCAAAATCAAGTCTTAACCTCCAAGAAAACACTACGTGCCATACATCGTACTATTCGTACGAAGGTACATCATGTTAGGTTATGATACATATGACAATTCATAAATCATGCGGAAAAACCATAAACCCAGGAAAACATATTATTTACACATAATCATTTAGCATAGATCAGATGCATACTCTTTGTTGCGTGCCTTCCCTAGCTGCGCCCGAACCGAACAAGAACAAGTCTTTAGGACTCCAAGTGTCGTCCCTCCGTAGATAGTCCACAGCACGCCCGGATCCGCCTTAAGATTGACCAACTAGAATCGCCCTTAAGGTACTAGAATTTTCGGCACTTTTGAGCAAGATGTGTGGCTGAATTTTTCTCTCAAAAACTCACTTTGAATACTTTTTAAAACTCGTGTTAAATTGTGAACCCAGGCCACATATTTATAGGGTTATGGAAAGGGAATTGGAATCCTATTCAGATACAAATTAATTAAACCTAGAATCCTACAAGAACTCTAATTTAATTATTTTATCAAATAGAATTAGGAATTTAATCATTAACCGAACTCTGCACGTTTTAGGAAACGTGCACGAACACAAACACTTACGCACACACACACGGCAGCCTCGATGGGCCGCCCATGCGTGCGTGCGAGCAGCAGCCCACGCAGCGAGGCCTGCGCGAGCCACAAGCCCACGCAAGCACCCGCGCGCGCTGCGCGCGCTGTGCGCGCTGCCACGGCCTGCTGGGCCTGGCCTTGCGCTGGGCCTGGCGTGGCTGTTTGTGTGGCGCGCTTGGCTTGCTGGGCGATGGCCTGGCTTCGTGCTGGGCCCTCGTCCGGCAGGCCTCGTCCGATGCTTATTCGTACGATACGCTTCCGATTAAATTTCCGATTCCGGAATTCATTTCCGATACGAACAATATTTAACATTTCCGATTCCGGAATTAATTTCCGTTTCGAACAAATATTTAATATTTCCGTTTCCGGAATTATTTTCCGATTCCGGTAATATTTCCGATTCTGACAATATTTCCGTTTCCGGCAATATTTCCGATTCTGGTAATATTTCCATTTCCGATAATATTTTCCGATACGTACCATGTTTCCGTTTCCGGCAACATCTACGACTTGGATAATATTTATATTTCCGATACGATCCATATTTCCGTTTCCGGTAATATCATCGTTTCCGGAGTATTCATTTCTTGCCTGTGACGATCTCAGCTCCCACTGAAACCAAGATCCGTCGATTCCGAATATCCATAGATAGAGTATTTAATGCCATTAAATACTTGATCCGTTTACGTACTATTTGTGTGACCCTACGGGTTCAGTCAAGAGTAAGTTGTGGATTAATATCATTAATTCCACTTGAACTGAAGCGGCCTCTAGCTAGGCATTCAGCTCACTTGATCTCACTGAATTATTAACTTGTTAATTAATACTGAACCGCATTTATTAGACTTATCATAGAATGCATACTTGGACCAAGGGCATTATTTCCTTCAGTCTCCCACTTGTCCTTAGGGACAAGTGTGCATTTCCTAATTCCTTTGTCGCTCGATGCTTGCTCTTGAACATAAGGTAAGAGTTGTCATCCTTATTATGTCCAGAGGTGTTCCTCGGTTTCAGAGTTCAACTGATCAAATAAACAGATAATCATAGCCTATGATTCATCCGAGCACGGCCATGCATTTCACAGTTTCTAGCTCTCCGAGTGGCCTTGTACAACTTTTAAGCATCTCATCCCGATTTATGGGAGGACAATCCCAATCTTGCGATCTTGAGATTAGACTTCGTTTGATAGGTGATTACCTGAGCGTTGCCTTTATAGCCTCCTTTTACGGTGCGACGGTTGGTCAACGTCAAAGCAACCAGTTCTCAAACAAGTAATCTCAAATCACTCAGGTATTGAGGATTTAGTGTCTAATAATTTTAATGAAATTTACTTATGACAGATTTTCATCTCTTACAGTAAAGTTTCATAGGTCTTGTCCGATACTAGTCTTCCCAAAGTAAGTATCTATGCAAATGATTATGACATTGCCATGTCCACATAGTTCAAGAAACAGAACTACTAGTCATCTTGCATTCTAGTCGTCTAACGTTTTCTATGCGTCCAATTTTATAGAAAACTCCGACTAGGGACCATTTTCAACTTTTGACATTCAAGTTCACTTGATAGACATTTCTTAGTCACAGGACTGGTCCTGACAGTCTATCTTGAATATATTGTCAAATTGAAGGGACTCATCATTTAATACTAAACCAAGATTAAATGGAATATGAAAACACATTTCATATATGATAAATGTTCAACCCCAATGTTTTACAACCATGGGCCTCTAACCCATCTTTAAAACATTTCATGGAATTCAAAGCTATGTTTGATTTCCAGTGCTACAACGTGAGTGTTGCTTCTCACTTGTTGCATAGGTTTAGTTATCATGCTTTGCCAATCTTAATATCCTTTTCATCGATTGTTCTTCGAGATATGATGATAAGATCTTTTGAGTTTGTTTATTATGTGATCTAGTCTTTCTTACTTCGATAGTGGTTCTACGCATTTTGCAATGAAGAATCATCAAGTTAGCAGACATGTGATCCACCCAAGTTCAATGAAGAACTCATTAATATAAACAACTCTGTTTTATTGCTTCTTAGGCAATAAGTACTTTTACTTCAACTGTTTAGGTTGCTAGTGATGCTTTGTTTGGATTTGCTTATCCAAGCAGTTCACAGATATGTGGAAGACTTTCCAGCTATATCTTAGAACATATTTAATTTCCCACGCAACAACTCATGGTCTTCAATCCATGTTGCCATTTCAAAACACGATGCTCTTTAGCTCGTCCTTGTCAATGGTTAACTCCAAAGGGTCTTGCTTGATCCTTTGCCAGTGTTTATGCGTGTAGCATCAATATTTAGCATATCTTTATTTCCTTGAATCAAGAAGTAATCCTATGTACCTTTTCAGGTACCATAAGTTTTTCTTGATCTCAATCTAATTGGTCTTCACTTAGATCAATAGAGATTGGTATATGTTCGTCATGCCTAAAGTCATACGATACGTTTTTGGCGATCCTCATATTATATCATACATGATAAATTCTTTTGTAGAATAATTCCCAATTGAATTCTATTCATGTAACTTTAGCTCATTCAATTTCAGTAGATACTGAATCCAGCTAAATTCTTTGACATATAATATAGGTGAAGAATCTCATTAGATTCTTTGATGTTAACTTAGTAAATGCTTATACATAGTTCAAACATCCTTTACTTAGATTTATTCACATGGGTCGAATATCTCCAATGGAGACTTTCGTGTTTGATTTAGTAAATGCCATTACTTAATCCAAAATAATATCATAAGATCTTTGTAAATAGATCTTAATACCCAGTATGTACTAAGTTTCTCCATGGTCCATTATTGATGAATAATTTCAAATCTAAGTCATTAGCATTTGAATGTTATTTCACAATAGAGAGATATGTGTGTGATACACATAGGACCAATTAAGTTTTAAGTACTCCCACTAAACTTCTTATATATCTATAAGAATCATGTATATTTTATGAAACTAAAATACTTATTAGTTTCACTAAAATACAGTTCCAATTCCCAATTGCTTGCTTAAATCTGTACTTAGATTTTATAAGCTAGCTTTCCTTTTCAAGCATTTATTTGGATCCACAAACTCTATGACATACCATGTACATATTGTATTCCATCATTTGATTGAGGAATACGTTTTGTCATCCAATTGCCATATGTACCAATATGCAATCATTGCTTGAATTATAGACTTAAGCATTACGATTTTGCATGAGGTTTCAACACAATCCATGCCATGAATTTGCTTGTAACCTTTAGCAACTAATCTAGCTTTGTGTGTGAACACAATTCCATGTTTGATGGTTTTTATCCTTAAAACAAACTTGCAACCAATAGGTGTGAAACTATTCTTGCAAATCAACAAAATTTCAATTTTGTCATCAAAACATTGAGTATGTTTTATGGCCTCTAACCATTTAAAACATTTGAGTCTATATATGGCCTCTAACCATTTTAGGGAATCTGGGTTTCGTCATAGCTTTCTTACAAGTCACAAACTCATTAATCTACATGATAATAGTTTGACTGCAAGTTGTAGGTTTCTTTACTATTTAATAGAAGAATCTCATAGTTTCATTGACCTGATCTCTATGTTTCTTCACTATCTAATAGAAGAATCTCATAGTTTCAGTGACTTGAATTCTATGCCTACTTGGGTATAGAACATCAAACAATAGAATATCAATAGCCACTTGAAAGTCCTTTGAATATTCTGTTCTCCTTGAAGCACTTGTAAAGTCTTCTAAGAGATATCTATTCTTTAAAGCCACTTCTAAAGTCCTTAAAGAATAAGTTCGGATTTTCTGAAGCACTTCGAAAAGCCTCCGGAATGTCCGTTTATGTTTGTTGTTCGCCTCGAAAACTTTCGAGGTCTATTTTCTCCCACTTGTCATTTTGGAAACGAATCTCCAAAAGGACATTATTTCGAGCAAACAAACATTATGTTCTCAAAAATTCGTGGTAGAAACAATACCCTTGTGTCTCATTTGAATAAATCACAATGAAACATATATCTATACTTGGACCTTGGTTTGTTGAATAACAAACACTAAGCTCCCACTGAGTTTAAGAACTCTTTAGATATATTATGAAAAGATATTCTGAAATTACTTTTCAATAGCTTTGACGAATTTGGTTTAGTTTGGTGGTAGTTGAGCATTTTTAGAAATTATAGGAAAAGTCTTTATGATCCATCATTGATTGAATCAAGTACTAATCGACTTCGATCATTCCAACTTAGATATGCCATATCTTATGGAGCTAGATTGTGAAATTACAACACACAATCATTGATGATCATATTTGGTCTCAAGTAATCATCAACATGATCTAACCTAGATCTTTATGATTTCTTGCCAAGTGGATTTTATACTTCTGAATCTTTGAACTAGCCAAACAGATTCAACTTATATCACATTTGAGTAAATAAACCTATATTCACTCAAATCCATGTGAAATAATAAAGTCATAAAATCTTTCTTTAGCTTTGAACTCTATCGTCTAGGCGTTCTAACAATAGTTCATATCTTTTGTTACTTTCAACAAGTAAGACTAGCTTGTCTTAAGTTGATCTAGAAATCAACCAACTTTCAAAAGTCCATTAAAATAGAGCTTTTGAATGTTAACTTGTTGATATGGTCTAAGCAACAATGCCAAAGATTAGTGGAACTCAAATCAAGGGGTTGATTTGAACCTAGTAAAGTTCTTTAAAGAGTTGTTTGTTTTAATCAAGCATATTGACTCATTCTGTAAATGACCATTTCATTCAAATGAACAAACAATCAAGCATTGTTTTTGTTCTTCTGAATGTGAGTCTTTCTGTGTTTGAAGCAGAAATTTAGGTATGCTGATTATGGAACAAAATAGCCATTAAGTTCCAGCCTTTGAAAGGACTTAAAACAAACTAGATGACCCTACAACTAATGTAGCATTTCCATGCTTCATTTCCCACTTGTAGGTCATTAGTGTATCCTAGCTTCCATTGTTTGAGTTATTATCGAAGTAAGAATCTCAAGCGGTATATGATACCAAGGAAGTTTGATTGCTAGGTTACTTCTCTTTAAACATAAATTTATAGGTAGAAACGGAATCGTAAATTCCTTTCATGTGTTCCTTTGTTTTCCTATTTCTTGTACCCTTTCTTATAGTCTTAAGAATTGAATTCTTTAGTGTTGACTTTTATACTTTGTTAGACATGTCCAATGTCACCAACAAGGTTCTTTACCATTTTAATTTATGTTGAATATTTTGTTTCAACTAGATGATCTTACAAGAAGCTTCTAAAGTTCTCTAAGCATCGATCTATTCGAATGTCTAGGGACTAGACTCATTCGAGAATTAAATGGACAAAGATATTAGGTTGTTAACCATTGGTAAAGCTGAGCGTATTAAACTCAATGCTTTATGATCTCAAAACTACATTGTATTTTGAATTCACAATCACCAATCGGTTTGCCATTCGATTTTGATTCTCGAAAACAACCATAAAAGTCGATATAAGAAACGTACATTTTAAATTGCTCATTTTCTCTCATTTCCGTGAATCGTTCTTGGATTCACTACCAATCGAGGAAATTTACTGTTACCTTTCTAAAAGGATTTATTGCAGTGCAAGATATTTAATTATAAACAATAATTAAAACATACATTGAAGCATGCAAAGTCTAAACATTTATCATGAATAATAACTTGAAATTAAAGCAACCATGCAATTCAAACAAGTTATTAGCATTTTATTCGATTTTATTGTTCCGGCAGGTGTGAATAAAATGATTCCAAGACCCTAAAATCATTGAAGAACTAAGCACAGTTTGTCGACTTAATCCTAAAACATCTTAGGTAAGCAAAAGCCTTTTGCTAATAGTCTAGAAACTACTCTTGGTTGATAGGTACGTCTAAGAACTTGTTAGGTAAACCTATCGATTTTGCCACGACATAAAAGGACTCCTTACTTATATCGTTGAGTTTCACCAAAACTAACATGTACTCACAATTATTTGTGTACCTTGCCCCTTTAGGACCAATAAGTAACACCTCGCTGAGCGAAAACTATTACTAGATTGATGTAAAGGATATCCAAGCAAGTGTATATTTTGGCATGGCACCTTTTAACTCAATTTTTAAGTTTGGAACTTAGGGCTCTTACTATGTTGGTTAGATTTTAAGTGAACTAAAATCCTTAATCATGCAACATAATCAAGCTTTTGATCTCATGCATTTTAAGACATATTTAAAAGCAATAAATAACTTAAAACATGCATAAGATATTTGTGATCTAGTATGGCCCGACTTCATCTTGAAGCTTTAACTTCAAAGTCCGTCTTGAAAATCTCCGTGGGAGGCACCATTTTCTTCAAATAGGATAAGCTATAACTAATTACAACTATTTGATGGTACGCAGACCATATTTGAATTGAAAAATAACTTTGGTACTTTAGACCAATTACATTCAAATTAATGGTACGCAGACCATATTTTCTATCCTATTTGGGCCATACTAGTCACTTCATAACCTGCAAAACAGTACATATACAACATATACCATTCACCCATTCATTATCATGAATGGCCCACTTAGCTGGTTAGTAAAACACATTATGCATCACGTAAATATTTGCAGCAATTAATCAAGGGCACCAATAATCTACCAATTATTCAGTCCTTATTAATTCTAATCAAGTTGTTTTAACCTTAAGGATTTGTAGACCTAATCAAGAGTTTATGACTAAAAAGCGCTCCCACTTAAACCAATAAATTCATATGCTTTACTAATTTTAAACATAAAAATGTATTTCTAGTCTAACCGGAAACATACAAATTTAATTAAAATTTAAAGCTCATATAAATTTATAATTGAATCCAAAAAGTTTAATTTAATTTCAGTCGTATTTAAATTAATTCATGATTTTAATTTTAGTAAAATAATTAGAATAAATAACATTTATTATAATTACAATATTCAAAATTAAAATCCAAGAAAATAATTTAAATTATTAATTTTAAAATTAATTAAAATTACGTGAACTGAAATTTTCAAATTAAACAATCAAAACGATCTAATCGTAACGCAAACACCCTACGCATTGCACGCCCATGGGCCGCACGCACACAGCCATCGCTGGCCATGTGCGCGCAGCCCATGCGCTCGTCGCATAGCTGCTGCATCTCCATCGCAAGCCATCGCACGCTGTGGTGCTTGCTGCGCGCGCGCCAGCGCTCGTCGCACGCGAGCCATCGCTCGCAGTGCGCGCGCGACATCGCTCGCTGGGCGCGCGAGCCATCGCTCGCTGGGCGCGCGACATCGCTCGCTGGGCGGGCGACATCGCTCGCTGTGCGCGCGAGCAATGCTATGCGCAGCGCTCGTGGCACGCGAGCTTGCGCTCGCTGCGCGCGAGGCTGCGCGCTCTTGTGCGAGGCAGCGCGCGTTGTGGCGCAGCTCGCTTGCTGCCCACACGCGACTGCCTTGGCTCGCCCTACGCCCATGCCCATTCGTCCATTGGTCGTGGCACACGACACAAGGCAGGGCTGCTGCCTTGTGCTCGTGCACTACGCCCTTGCTCATTGCATTCGTGCCGCATGGGCGACGAGCTCCCTTGCTCGTCGTCGCATGCCCGCATTATACAACACCCCTTAAGGGTAACACGAAGCGTCCATTGTGAAGGAAATAATGCCCTTGGTCCAAGTATGCATTCTATGTTAAGTCTAATAAATGCGGTTCAGTATTTATTAACAAGTTAATAATTCAGTGAGATCAAGTGAGCTGAATGTCTAGCTAGAGGCCGCTTCAGTTCAAGTGGAATTAATGATATTAATCCACAGCTTACTCTTGACTGAACCCGTAGGGTCACACAAATAGTACGTAAACGGATCAAGTATTTAATGGCATTAAATACTCCATCTATGAATATTCGGAACCGACGGATCTTGGTTTCAGTGGGAGCTAAGATCGTCACAGGCAAGAAATGAATACTCCGGAAACGATGATATTGCCGGAAACGGAAATATGGATCGTATCGGAAATATGAATATTATCCAAGTCGTAGATGTTGCCGGAAACGGAAACATGGTACGTATCGGAAAATATTATTGGAAATGGAAATATTACCAGAATCGGAAATATTGCCGGAAACGGAAATATTGTCAGAATCGGAAATATTGCCGGAATCGGAAAATAATTCCGGAAACGGAAATATTAAATATTTGTTCGAAACGGAAATTAATTCCGGAATCGGAAATATTAAATATTGTTCGTATCGGAAATAGATTCCGGAAATGGAAATTTAATCGGAAGCGTATCGTACGATTTAGCATCGGACGAGGCTTGCCGGACGAAGGCCCAGCACGAAGCCGGGGCCATCGCCCAGCAAGCATGCGCGCCACAAGCCCAGCCAAGGCAGCGCCCAGGCCTACCGCAAGGCAGGCCCAGCGCGCGCCAAGGGCCACGGCTGCGTGGGCCGTGCTGCGCGGGCTGCTTCTCGCACGCGCATGGGCAGCCCTTGTGGCTGCCGTGTGTGTGTGAGTTTGTGCTCATGCGTGATTCCTGAATCTACAAGAGTCAGTGTATGATTAAATTTCTATTCCTAATTGGATAAATTAATTAAATAGAATTCATGTAGGATTCTAATTCCAATTAATTCGTATCCTACTAGGATTACGATTCCTTTTCCATAACTCTATAAATAAAGGCCTAGGGGTCATAATTTATACATAAGTTTCAAAGTATTCAAAAGTGAGTTTTTGAGAGAAAATTAAAACACATCTTGCTCATAAAGTGCCGAAATTTTCTAGTACCTTAAGGGCGATTCTAGTTGGTCAATCTTAAGGCGGATCCGGACGTGCTGTGGACTATCTACGGAGGGACGACACTTGGAGTCCTAAAAGACTTGTTCTTGTTCGGTTCGGGCGCAGCTAGGGAGGGCACGCAACAAAGAGTATGCATCTAAATTATGCTATATGATTATGTGTAAATAATATGTTTCCTGGGTTAATGGTTGTTTCCGCATGATCTATGTAAATGTCATATGTATCATAACCTAACAGTGGTATCACGAGCCCCTTATTATTTTCATAATCTAAATTGCATGAACATGGTTAAATATTACAAATTTGCAAGAATTAAAAGGGGTGATTAATTTTCGTAATTGTTAATTAATTGCAAATTGCGTTTATTTAATTATATGTACGCAGTTTTTCGGCAGTTTCTTCATTACTCATCCGAATTGAGTGATTTTTGTGTCAATTCCGCATGAAAAAGGCATTCTAAAATTTTGACAAAAATAGTGTTTTTCTGCCGAACCCAGAATTCTCAAATTCGAAGCCTAACTATGACTTTTCGAAGGTTTTAGTTTTTCGAATGCAAAATTTCGTAAATTTAAGATGTTAAATTAAATATTTGCGATTCTTGTTGATAAATCTTGAATTTTTGATTGACCTACTGCATATGTTTAACAAGTTTGAATGCCTAGTCTTGTTAATTATGCAATCTAATTTGTAATTATGATTAATTTGTTGAAAATTAGAATAATTTAGAATTAATTTGATTTTCATAATTAATTGTAATTTAATTAGAAACCTATGATTAAAAACCACCATAAAAATTGTAAATTTACGATAAATTTTAAATTTTTATGACCTAGACTTGAATCCATATCAATCGGAAATCAATTGGATAATAAATTTTCGATTTTTCGCCCTAAAATTATGAAATTAATAATATTTATTAATTTGTCATTAATTTTAAATATAAATTTTAAATTTTTATGCGATTCGTTCAAATAACTTGCACGCACGAAGCAATGGACGCTTCGTGTTACCCTTAAGGGGTGTTGTATAATGCGGGCATGCGACGACGAGCAAGGGAGCTCGTCGCCCGTGCGGCACGAATGCAATGAGCAAGGGCGTAGTGCACAAGCACAAGGCAGCAGCCCTGCCTTGTGTCGTGTGCCACGAGCAATGAACGAATGGGCATGGGCGAAGGGCGAGCCAAGGCAGTCGCGTGTGGGCAGCAAGCGAGCTGCGCCACAACGCGCGCTGCCTCGCACAAGTGCGCGCAGCCTCGCGCGCAGCGAGCGCAAGCTCGCGTGCCACGAGCGCTGCGCCCAGCACTGCTCGCGCGCGCAGCGCGCGATGTCGCTCGCCCAGCGAGCGATGTCGCGCCCCAGCGAGCGATGGCTCGCGCGCACAGCGAGCGAGCCAGCGCGCCCAGCGAGCGATCTCGCGCGCGCGCACTGCGAGCGATAGCTCGCGTGCGATGGGGCGCTGTGCGGAGGCTTGCGATAGGACAGCAGCAGCTATGCGACGAGCGCATGAGCTGCGCGCACATGGCCAGCAATGGCTGTGTGCGTGCGGCCCATGGGCGTGCAACGCATAGGGTGTTTGCGTTACGATTAGATCGTTTTGAATGTTTAATTTGAAAATTTCAGTTCACGTAATTTTAATTAATTTTAAAATTAATAATTTGAATTAATTTCTTGGATTTTAATTTTGAATATTATAATTATAATAAATGGAATTTATTCTAATTATTTTACTAAAATTAAAATCATGAATTAATTTAAATGCGACTGAAATTAAATTAAATTTTGGATTCAATTATAAATTAATATGAGCTTTAAATTTTAATTAAATTTGTATGTTTCCGGTTAGACTAGAAATACAATTTTATGTTTAAAATTAGTAAAGCATATGAATTTATTGGTTTGAGTGGGAGCGCTTTTTAGTCATAAACTCTTGATTAGGTCTACAAATCCTTAAGGTTAAAACAACTCGATTAGAATTAATAAGGACTGAATAATTGGTAGATTATTGGTGCCCTTGATTAATTGCTGCAAATGTTTACGTGATGCATAATGTGTTTTACTAACCAGCTATGTGGGCCATTCATGATAATGAATGGGTGAATGGTATATATTGTATATGTACTGTTTTGCAGGTTATGAAGTGACTAGTATGGCCCAAATAGGATAGAAAATATGGTCTGCGTACCATTAATTTGAATGTAATTGGTCTAAAGTACCAAAGTTATTTTTCAATTCAAATATGGTCTGCGAACCATCAAATAGTTGTAATTAGTTATAGCTTATCCTATTTGAAGAAAATTGTGCCTCCCACGGAGATTTTCAAGACGGACTTTGAAGTCAAAGCTTCAAGATGAAGTCGGGCCATACTAGATCACAAATATCTTATGCATGTTTTAAGTTATTTATTGTTTTAAATATGTCTTAAAATGCATGAGATCAAAAGCTTGATTATGTTGCATGATTAAGGATTTTAGTTCACTTAAAATCTAACCAACATAGTAAGAGCCTTAAGTTCCAAACTTAAAAATTGAGTTAAAAGGTGCCATGCCAAAATATACACTTGCTTGGATATCCTTTACATCAATCTAGTAATAGTTTTCGCTCAGCGAGGTGTTACTTATTGGTCCTAAAGGGGCAAGGTACACAAATAATTGTGAGTACATGTTAGTTTTGGTGAAACTCAACGATATAAGTAAGGAGTCCTTTTATGTCGTGGCAAATTCGATAGGTTTACCTAATAAGTTCTTAGACGTACCTATCAACCAAGAATAGTTTCTAGACTATTAGCAAAAGGCTTTTGCTTACCTAAGATGTTCTAGGATTAAGTCGACAAACTGTGCTTAGTTCTTCAATGATTTTAGGATCTTGGAATCATTTTATTCACACCTGCCGGAACACATAACTTGAATAAAATGCTTAATAAACATTGAATTATGCATGTATGCTAGAATTTAAGTTTATTAAGAGAAACTGTGAATGGTTATTTATTTGTTTATTCTTTTCAATTGTAGTTTTTAATATGGCAAACAACAATCAAAACATCATCATGGGTTCTGAGCTTATGGTCAAGCTGAACCTGACAAATTTTCTTGAATGGGAAGCTAAGCTAGTTGAAATAGTCAAACTCAATGGACTTGAGTATGTACTATCACATCCCATGCCAAGCTACTATGCCAGAGACATGACCCCTGAGAGATTTTACGCCTGGGATGCGGATCTCAAAAAGGTTATGAGTCTCATGCTGAACAATATCCCTGATGATTGGGCTAGAAGGTTTGTAGCTTATGAACCTTTTACGCTCATCAAGAATCTGAGGGATATCTGTCGTGGAAGTACGGAGGACAGGGACCTGAACGTCCATGAGTTGATTGAATCAATGTCTGGGCTAAAGGTTAGTTCTCCCAACAGGTGTTATAGGATGGAGGTCCAAGAAACACATGTTCAGCTCCTTCGCACTAAACAGAGGGTAGGCGTCCCACTGAGGTTCCATGTGGATCTTATGTGTTCATATTTTGATCGCCTAAGTCTACTAGGAACACCAATAAGCGAAAGGATGGCAGTCTCTGTCTTGCTCAATTCACTACACAGTGGGTTTGGTCGCTTCAAGCAACAATACCTAAGTGAACCAAGAGAAGAAACAGTTGCAGAATTTATTCACCTTGTCAGAAAGGCTGAAATAGTACTGGACTGTGAAGCCAAAGATTTACTCAAGGCTAGAAAGAGACCATTCAAGAAAGGTGGAAAGTCCAAGGGCAATGCTAAATCAAAGCAGGACAAGTCCACATCAAGCTGTCTTTATTGTGATGGAATAGGCCATTACAAAAGAGAATGTCCAAAGCTAAAGGAAGATCAGAAGAACGGAACAGTCGTTCCATCTTCAGGTATTTTCGTTATAGACTGTATACTTGCTAATTCAACTTCTTGGGTATTAGATACAGGTTGTGGCTCACACTTATGTTCCAATCCACAGGGACTAAGAAGAAGTAGAAAGTTAAGCAAGGGTGAAGTCGACCTACGAGTGGGAAATGGAGCACGGATTGCTGCATTAGCCGTAGGAACTTACTATTTGTCGTTGCCCTCCGGGCTAGTTTTGGAACTGGAAGAATGTTTCCATGTTCCAAGTCTTACTAAAAACATCATTTCAGTTTCTTGCTTAGATGCTAAGGGATTTTCCTTTATAATAAAAGACAATAGTTGTTCGTTTTATTTTAAAGAGATGTTTTATGGATCTGCTAGATTAGTCAATGGACTTTATTTATTAGATCACGACAAACAAGTATATAACATAAATACCAAAAAGGCCAAAAAGGATAATTCAGATCTCACCTATCTGTGGCATTGTCGATTAGGCCATATAAACTTGAAACGCTTAGAAAGACTTCAAAGAGAAGGAATTCTAGAACCATTTGACTTAGAGGATTATGGTAAATGCGAATCATGTTTACTTGGCAAAATGACAAAGCAACCTTTCTCTAAAGTTGGAGAAAGAGCAAATGAACTATTGGGTTTAATCCATACAGATGTATGTGGACCAATGAGTACAAATGCTAGAGGTGGTTTCAGCTACTTTATCACTTTCACTGATGACTTCAGTAGGTATGGTTATGTCTACCTAATGAAGCATAAGTCTGAATCCTTTGACAAATTCAAGGAATTTCAGAGTGAAGTAGAGAATCAATTAGGCAAGAAGATTAAGGCACTGCGGTCTGATAGAGGCGGTGAATATCTGAGCTATGAATTTGATGACCATCTGAAAGAATGTGGAATTCTATCAGAATTGACTCCTCCTGGAACACCACAATGGAACGGTGTGTCAGAACGGAGGAACAGAACCTTGCTAGACATGGTCAGGTCAATGATGGGTCAGGCCGAACTTCCATTAGAATTTTGGGGACATGCACTAAATACAGCTGCACTCACTATAAATAGAGCTCCGTCTAAAGCTGTCGAAAAGACTCCATACGAATTATGGTTTGGAAAACCTCCAAATGTGTCTTTTCTTAAGATTTGGGGATGTGAAGTATACGTCAAACGATTAATTTCAGACAAACTTCATCCAAAATCTGACAAATGTATCCTTGTGGGCTATCCAAAGGAAACAAAGGGGTATTACTTCTACAATACATCTGAGAACAAAGTGTTTGTTGCTCGAGATGGTGTCTTTTTGGAGAAGGATCACATTTCCAAAATGACAAGTGGGAGAAAAGTAGACCTCGAAGAAATTCGAGTCGAACAACAAACTCTAGAGAATGCTCAAGATGACATTCAGGATGAAACTCAGAGATCTTTAGAAGAATCTGGTGAGAATCATGGTCAATCTAGAAATGTTACCCCGCGTAGATCGCAAAGATATAGATCTCAACCGGAAAGGTACTTAGGTATTTTGACGAACGAGAGCTATGACGTTCTATTACTTGAAAGTGATGAACCTGCGACTTACAAGCAAGCTATGACGAGCCCTAGCTCCAAGCAATGGCAAGAAGCCATGCAATCTGAATTAGACTCCATGTCTGAAAACCAAGTATGGGATTTGGTCGATTTGCCAGATGGCTACCAAGCCATTGGAAGCAAATGGGTTTTCAAACTGAAAAAGGACAAGGATGGGAAACTTGAAGTTTTCAAAGCTAGATTGGTTGCAAAAGGTTACAGGCAAGTCCACGGTGTGGATTACGATGAAACCTTTTCACCAGTTGCAATGCTAAAGTCTATTCGAATAATGTTAGCAATCGCTGCATATTACGATTACGAAATATGGCAGATGGATGTCAAAACTGCTTTCTTAAACGGCGTTTTAACAGAAACTGTGTTTATGACACAGCCTGAAGGTTTTGAGGATCCAAAGAATGCTAAAAAGGTATGCAAGCTAAAGAAGTCAATCTACGGATTGAAGCAGGCATCCAGGAGCTGGAATATACGTTTTGATGAAGCAGTCAGTGACTTTGGTTTCATCAAGAACGCGGACGAATCTTGTGTATACAAGAAGGTCAGTGGGAGCAAAATTGCTTTCCTAGTATTATATGTCGACGACATATTGCTTATCGGAAATGACATTCCTATGTTGAACTCTGTCAAGATTTGGCTTGGGAAATGTTTTTCGATGAAGGATCTAGGAGAAGCACAGTACATATTGGGCATCAAGATTTAAAGAGATAGATCTAAAAAGATGATTGGACTTAGTCAAAGCACTTATATCAATAAGGTGCTTGATAGGTTCAAGATGGCGGACTCCAAGCGAGGCTACCTACCCATGTCTCATGGAATGACTCTAAGCAAGACTCAGTGCCCAAAAAACACTTGATGAGCGTAGACGAATGAATGGGATTCCATATGCATCATTGATTGGTTCAATAATGTATGCTATGATATGTACACGCCCGGATGTTGCGTACGCACTCAGTGCTACGAGCAGATACCAGTCAGACCCAGGAGAGGCGCATTGGACTGCTGCCAAGAACATTCTGAAGTACCTGAAAAGGCACAAAGATGACTTCCTGGTCTATGGTGGAGATGATGAATTAATTGTTAAAGGCTATACGGACGCAAGTTTCCAAACCGACAAAGATGATTTCAGATCACAGTCTGGGTTTGTCTTCTGCCTCAACGGAGGAGCAGTAAGCTGGAAAAGTGCTAAGCAAAGCACCATTGCGGATTCTACAACTGAAGCGGAGTACATTGCTGCACATGAAGCAGCAAAGGAAGCTATATGGCTAAGGAAGTTCATAGGAGAACTTGGTGTAGTCCCCTCCATTAAAGGACCAATAGCCGTGTATTGTGATAATAACGGAGCTATTGCACAGGCAAAAGAGCCTAGACACCACCAGAGAGTCAAGCATGTACTTCGTAGATTTCACCTTCTACGAGAGTTCGTTGAAAGAAAAGAAGTCGAGATAAGCAAAATTGGAACTGATGACAACATATCAGATCCATTAACTAAACCTCTGCCGCAAGCGAAGCACAACTCGCACACTGCAGCTATGGGAATCAAGCATATTGGAGAATGGCTTTGATGTCTCTGTTTAATGTTTTAAAGTTTTAGAGTTTAAATCTTTGTAAAACATTATTGGTTAATCATTCACAATAAATGAAAGAAATTCATTTTTCCATTTAATTTGTGGTTTATTAAATGATGAGTCCCTTCAATTTGACGATATATTCAAGATAGACTGTCAGGACCAGTCCTGTGACTAAGAAATGTCTATCAAGTGAACTTGAATGTCAAAGGTTGAAAATGGTCCCTAATTGGAGTTTTCTATAAAATTGGACGCATAGAAAACGTTAGACGATTAGAGTGCAAGATGACTAGTAGTTCTGTTTCTTGAACTATGTGGACATGGCAATGTCATAATCATTTGCATAGATACTTACTTTGGGAAGACTAGTATCGGACAAGACCTATGAAACTTTACTGTAAGAGATGAAAGTCTGTCATAAGTAAATTTCATTAAATTATTAGACACTAAATCCTCAATACCTGAGTGATTTGAGATTACTTGTTTGAGAACTGGTTGCTTTGACGTTGACCAACCGTCGCACCGTAAAAGGAGGCTATAAAGGCAACGCTCAGGTAATCACCTATCAAACGAAGTCTAATCTCAAGATCGCAAGATTGGGATTGTCCTCCCATAAATCGGGATGAGATGCTTAAAAGTTGTACAAGGCCACTCGGAGAGCTAGAAACTGTGAAATGCATGGCCGTGCTCGGATGAATCATAGGCTATGATTATCTGTTTATTTGATCAGTTGAACTCTGAAACCGAGGAACACCTCTGGACATAATAAGGATGACAACTCTTACCTTATGTTCAAGAGCAAGCATCGAGCGACAAAGGAATTAGGAAATGCACACTTGTCCCTAAGGACAAGTGGGAGACTGAAGGAAATAATGCCCTTGGTCCAAGTATGCATTCTATGTTAAGTCTAATAAATGCGGTTCAGTATTTATTAACAAGTTAATAATTCAGTGAGATCAAGTGAGCTGAATGCCTAGCTAGAGGCCGCTTCAGTTCAAGTGGAATTAATGATATTAATCCACAGCTTACTCTTGACTGAACCCGTAGGGTCACACAAATAGTACGTAAACGGATCAAGTATTTAATGGCATTAAATACTCCATCTATGAATATTCGGAACCGACGGATCTTGGTTTCAGTGGGAGCTAAGATCGTCACAGGCAAGAAATGAATACTCCGGAAACGATGATATTGCCGGAAACGGAAATATGGATCGTATCGGAAATATGAATATTATCCAAGTCGTAGATGTTGCCGGAAACGGAAACATGGTACGTATCGGAAAATATTATTGGAAATGGAAATATTACCAGAATCGGAAATATTGCCGGAAACGGAAATATTGTCAGAATCGGAAATATTGCCGGAATCGGAAAATAATTCCGGAAACGGAAATATTAAATATTTGTTCGAAACGGAAATTAATTCCGGAATCGGAAATATTAAATATTGTTCGTATCGGAAATAGATTCCGGAAATGGAAATTTAATCGGAAGCGTATCGTACGATTTAGCATCGGACGAGGCTTGCCGGACGAAGGCCCAGCACGAAGCCGGGGCCATCGCCCAGCAAGCATGCGCGCCACAACCCAGCCAAGGCAGCGCCCAGGCCTACCGCAAGGCAGGCCCAGCGCGCGCCAAGGGCCACGGCTGCGTGGGCCGTGCTGCGCGGGCTGCTGCTCGCACGCGCATGGGCAGCCCTTGTGGCTGCCGTGTGTGTGTGAGTTTGTGCTCATGCGTGATTCCTGAATCTACAAGAGTCAGTGTATGATTAAATTTCTATTCCTAATTGGATAAATTAATTAAATAGAATTCATGTAGGATTCTAATTCCAATTAATTCGTATCCTACTAGGATTACGATTCCTTTTCCATAACTCTATAAATAAAGGCCTAGGGGTCATAATTTATACATAAGTTTCAAAGTATTCAAAAGTGAGTTTTTGAGAGAAAATTAAAACACATCTTGCTCATAAAGTGCCGAAATTTTCTAGTACCTTAAGGGCGATTCTAGTTGGTCAATCTTAAGGCGGATCCGGACGTGCTGTGGACTATCTACGGAGGGACGACACTTGGAGTCCTAAAAGACTTGTTCTTGTTCGGTTCGGGCGCAGCTAGGAAGGGCACGCAACAAAGAGTATGCATCTAAATTATGCTATATGATTATGTGTAAATAATATGTTTCCTGGGTTAATGGTTGTTTCCGCATGATCTATGTAAATGTCATATGTATCATAACCTAACACATTGCTTCGTGCGTGCAAGTTATATGAACGAATCGCATAAAAATTTAAAATTTATATTTAAAATTAATGACAAATTAATAAATAATATTAATTTCATAATTTTAGGGCGAAAAATCGAAAATTTATTATCCAATTGATTTCCGATTGTTATGGATTCAAGTCTAGGTCATAAAAATTTAAAATTTATCGTAAATTTACAATTTTTATGGTGGTTTTTAATCATAGGTTTCTAATTAAATTACAATTAATTATGAAAATCAAATTAATTCTAAATTATTCTAATTTTCAACAAATTAATCATAATTACAAATTAGATTGCATAATTAACAAGACTAGGCATTCAAACTTGTTAAACATATGCAGTAGGTCAATCAAAAATTCAAGATTTATCAACAAGAATCGCAAATATTTAATTTAACATCTTAAATTTACGAAATTTTGCATTCGAAAAACTAAAACCTTCGAAAAGTCATAGTTAGGCTTCGAATTTGAGAAAATTTTAGAATGCCTTTTACATGCGGAATTGACACAAAAATCACTCAATTCGGATGAGTAACGAAGAAACTACCGAAAAACTGCGTACGTATAATTAAATAAACGCAATTTGCAATTAATTAACAATTACGAAAATTAATCACCCCTTTTAATTCTTGCAAATTTGTAATATTTAACCATGTTCATGCAATTTAGATTATGAAAATAATAAGGGGCTCGTGATACCACTGTTAGGTTATGATACATATGACAATTCATAAATCATGCGGAAAAACCATAAACCCAGGAAAACATATTATTTACACATAATCATTTAGCATAGATCAGATGCATACTCTTTGTTGCGTGCCTTCCCTAGCTGCGCCCGAACCGAACAAGAACAAGTCTTTAGGACTCCAAGTGTCGTCCCTCCGTAGATAGTCCACAGCACGTCCGGATCCGCCTTAAGATTGACCAACTAGAATCGCCCTTAAGGTACTAGAATTTTCGGCACTTTTGAGCAAGATGTGTGGCTGAATTTTTCTCTCAAAAATTCACTTTGAATACTTTTTAAAACTCGTGTTAAATTGTGAACCCAGGCCACATATTTATAGGGTTATGGAAAGGGAATTGGAATCCTATTCAGATACAAATTAATTAAACCTAGAATCCTACAAGAACTCTAATTTAATTATTTTATCAAATAGAATTAGGAATTTAATCATTAACCGAACTCTGCACGTTTTAGGAAACGTGCACGAACACAAACACTTACGCACACACACACGGCAGCCTCGATGGGCCGCCCATGCGTGCGTGCGAGCAGCAGCCCACGCAGCGAGGCCTGCGCGAGCCACAAGCCCACGCAAGCACCCGCGCGCGCTGCGCGCGCTGTGCGCGCTGCCACGGCCTGCTGGGCCTGGCCTTGCGCTGGGCCTGGCGTGGCTGTTTGTGTGGCGCGCTTGGCTTGCTGGGCGATGGCCTGGCTTCGTGCTGGGCCCTCGTCCGGCAGGCCTCGTCCGATGCTTATTCGTACGATACGCTTCCGATTAAATTTCCGATTCCGGAATTCATTTCCGATACGAACAATATTTAACATTTCCGATTCCGGAATTAATTTCCGTTTCGAACAAATATTTAATATTTCCGTTTCCGGAATTATTTTCCGATTCCGGTAATATTTCCGATTCTGACAATATTTCCGTTTCCGGCAATATTTCCGATTCTGGTAATATTTCCATTTCCGATAATATTTTCCGATACGTACCATGTTTCCGTTTCCGGCAACATCTACGACTTGGATAATATTTATATTTCCGATACGATCCATATTTCCGTTTCCGGTAATATCATCGTTTCCGGAGTATTCATTTCTTGCCTGTGACGATCTCAGCTCCCACTGAAACCAAGATCCGTCGATTCCGAATATCCATAGATAGAGTATTTAATGCCATTAAATACTTGATCCGTTTACGTACTATTTGTGTGACCCTACGGGTTCAGTCAAGAGTAAGCTGTGGATTAATATCATTAATTCCACTTGAACTGAAGCGGCCTCTAGCTAGGCATTCAGCTCACTTGATCTCACTGAATTATTAACTTGTTAATTAATACTGAACCGCATTTATTAGACTTATCATAGAATGCATACTTGGACCAAGGGCATTATTTCCTTCACATCAATACAAGACAAATCAAGGACGGAGCCCGCGTCCTTGTTTTGGCGGCATTCACGCCACGTCACCAGCGCCCAGCGCTGCCAGCTGCGTGCTGCGCTGGCAATGGCTGGCGTTTAGCAGCCATTTTTCCTATAAATACCCCCTAATTCCCAGCATTAAGGGAGGCAGATTCAATATACAACGTCGTAATACCAAAATTACGCCTCAAATCCAAATGAAAAAATCCTTCAAAAACACATACAAACTTCAAGTTCTAGGCAATTGGGAGCTCTAAAAGGAATTCTTGCCTAAACCTAAATAGGTAATTCCGAATCCCACCATATTCAATCATGTTTCATTGATTTTCCTATTTCAAAAATGATTAGCAAGTTGGCATTTTTACTCTTAAAAATGTCACTTGCAACAATCATACATCTTTTAAAAATCCAAATTTTTCAAAATACAAAAATGCAAACTTTCAAGATTCAAGGATGTTCAAAGTTGTTTGTAATCACTTCTTTCAACTAGAATCACTTTCAAGTATGGAGTAATCAAAGATGATACCTATCTAACTTTTAAAGGTTTAGTCTTTTGAGATTCAAGACTCCATTTTTCAAGTATACAAGTCCAAGTTTTCAAATTTCAAGATCCAACAATGTTTAGGGTTGCTCATGACTACTTCCCTAAACTAGGATCCTTTCAAAATAAGAGCACATCAAAGATCTAACCTTTTCAACATTAAAAGACCCGATCTTTGAGATTTAAGTCTCTTAAGCTTCAATATTTCAAGTTCAAGTTCAAGTATTTCAAGTTCAATATTTCAAGATTCAAACTTTCAATTTCAAGTTCTATATGCAAAATCTAGGATACTTTGGGATGAGCAACTTCTCCCAAGTTGAGATTTTTGGCTTTGAATTCGTGTCGGGCGCACTTATTTTTAAGGAGCCGCTTGGTGTTCGAATCTTATGTCCCCAAGTAAAAATTTCAATATCGCACTTTCAATTATTCACCTTTCAATATTGCAATTTCAATTATGCACCTTTTAATTCCGCAATTTTAATATCGCACTTTTAATTCCGCAGTTTCAATATCGCACTTTCAATAATGCATTTCAATTCCGCACTTTCAATTCCGCATCTTTACTTGCCTAGTCCTTCTAGGCAATGTGGACCTACTCCCTAGTCCATCTCTAGGGGGTCTTGTATTTACTAATTCCGCACTTATTTACTATAGTGATGTTGCTTTATTTGCTTTATTGCTTTCATCACCGCATATGCTAAATACAACAAAATGCAAGGTTACATCACGCTTAACAAAGATAATTTCTTGGACAAACCGATCTTAGGTTCCCTTAAATTAAATTTAAAGCAAAGTGACCACCATACAAAGTAGAGATTCTATTTGCTCTAAATTCAAACCCACGTACTTGAATAATGTCTAAAGCTCGCGGAATAAGCATCTCGTTCCCGTGCTCGGATCTCATCCATCCGTTTCGAAGATTCAAGTCTTATCCTAATAGAGTCATTTACGGTCTTTCCAAACAAGACCCTAAACAATATATGTTTGGTGGCGACTCCTTCAAGATACAAAAATACGATGGTTTCTAAAAACCGCCCCTTGTAGGGAAAGGGAAATATCTTTTACAAAAATACCCCTACAATTCTGGCGGTTTCGCTGGGGAGTTTCCAATTTCAATTTCGAAAATGCGAGAAGATTTCGAGCAGCAAGCCACTGATCTGCTTAAGTACTGGATGCCAGCACTGGCACCAGGCGCAGCCACCTGCGCCCAACGCCGCTGCCTGCATCCAGGACAGTGGCTCACAGTGGCTTGTCGCCCACTTTTGCTCAACTTTTCGTGTTGGGAGTTAGTCTATTTTTGAATCTTGAAGGACGCTCCCAAACCTCCAGAACGAATGTCGAAAAACGAGCTTTAGAAATACAAATTCAAGTACGATTTCAAATTTTAATTTTCAATTTATAGGCATTTCATGCATTTTTCGAAAACCATATTTGTGCAAAATGAATTTCCACCTTGCACAAACGGATGTGTTCTACATTCGGGCTAGCCCCGGGGGCAACGAAATGGCGACTCTCCATACGGTTCCCGACCAAAGTGTGTGACCATTTCCGCGCCTACCGAAACTTGGCATTTGCTTGACATTCCCGATGTCAAGTATGGAGGCCGTTTGCCGACACACACGTCCCTTAGGCGGATGTGCAAGTTGTCGCCCGATCCGTCTCTTAGTCGAGTACCTTTTGACACCCAAAGCCGACCACTTGCATCATACAAAACATAGACCGACCTTAGGTTGAGAACTTTGCATGTCGCATTCATATTCATGACTAGTGTGACAACGTGCTACTTGTGCATTGTGTGGGCGTCTTTGCACGCGTGAATGGCTAACCTCGAGTTCTAGCTTGCCAAAACCAATTAGCCTCCAACTAGGAAACCAAACCCCTAGGAGCATCATTCAAACCTCATGCATCTAAATCGCCGATTTAAGGTCTTTTAGGAGTGCCACTCCATTCGATTCGAAACCCTCAAACACGCCTCACGCACAAATTCCAAATTCAAAATTCAATCCAACGGCGTCATAATGCCGGATTTTCAAGTCCAAATTCCAAGTTCCAAATTCAAAATTCAATCCAAATACGTCATAATGCCGGATTTTCCACTCCAAATTTTAAATTTCAAGTTCAAAATGCAATCCAACAGCGTCATAATGCCGGATTTTCCATTCCAAACCTCAAGTTTCAAGTCAAATTCAATCCAACGGCGTTATAATGCCGGATTTCCTAGTCCCAATTTTCAAACTTCAAATTTCAAAGTCAAGTCCAATCCAACGGCGTCATAATGCCGGACTTTTAGTCTAAAATCTAATTTTTTCAAGTCCAAATCCAATGGCGTCATAATGCCGGATTTCTAGTTCAAATTTCGAGTTTCAAGTTTCAAGTCAAGATACAATCCAACGGCGCAATAATGCCGGGTTTTCTAGTCAAAACTCCTATTTCTCCAAGTTCAAAACTCAAATCCAACGGCGTCATAATGCCGGATTTTCTAGTCAAAGTTTCAAATTCCAAGTTCAAAACTCAAAATCCAACGGCGTCATGCCGGATTTTCTATTTCAAACATTCAAGTCTTCAAACCTCAAACTCAAGTTGCCAATTCCAAATCTCAAAGCCTCAAATGCCCAAACTCATATCGGCATAATGCTAACTTTTCAACTACAACTTTCAAACTTCAAATCCCATGTCAATCTTTCGAGTTTCAAGTCCTATGCTCAAAGTTTCAAGTTCCAAATTCATGCCGTCGTAATGCCGACTTTTCCATTCCATATTTCAATCCTCAAAGTTCGAAGTTCAAAAATTTCAATCCTACAAATCTCAAGTCCTATATTCGAGAACTTCCAATTCCAAAACCATGATGGCATGATGCCGAGCTTTCGTCATTCAATCTCATTTTCAAAACACTTCAAAGTTCCAAGTCCACGACGGCATGATGTCGGACTTTCAAATTTCCAAATTCAATATCTCAAATCCATGGCGGCATAATGCCGGATTTTCCAAATTCAAGGCCTCATATTCTATATACAAAAGTGCGTCTTTTCCATTTTAAAGTTCAAACTTCGAATCAAATTCAAACATCAAACTCATTTTCAAGCTACAAATCCTTGCTTTCCATTGCTCTCAAATTCAAAATTTCAAACATTTCCAATGGGTTGAAAATCCCTTGAAATAATACAAGTCCAATTGTCAAATGGGTTGAAAATCCCTTGAAATAATACAAATTCAAAACCCTCCAATTTTCCAATGGGTTGAAAATCCCCTGAAATAATACAAGTCCAACTTTCCAATGGGTTGAAAATCCCCTGAAATAGTACAAGTTCAAATTTCGCATCCTATTCTTGGGTTGAAATCCCCCTAAAATATTTCAATTGGGTTGAAATTCCCCTAAAATAGCACAAATTCAATCTTCAAATTCGATTCTTGGGTTGAAATCCCCCTAAAATATTTCAATTGGGTTGAAATTCCCTTAAAATAGCACAAATTCAATCTTCAAATTCTATCCCAATGGGTTGAAATCCCCCTAAAATATTTCAATTGGGTTGAAATTCCCCTAAAATAGCTCAAATTCAATCTTCAAATTCTATCCCAACGGGTTGAAATCCCCCTAAAATATTTCAATGGGTTGAAACTCCCCTAAAATACTTCGAAATCCAACGGGTTGAAATTCCCTTGAAATAATACAAAATTCAATCTCCTAGTACAAGTCCAATTTTCAAATTCTTTAGTGGGTTGAAATTCCCCTAAAATAGTCCAAGTTCCAATAGGTCGAAATATTCTTTTTCGATATTCCAAGTTCTAGTACAAAGAGTCAACTCCCACAAAAGAATGAAGGCTCCTCTCAAACACTTCCAACGGGTTGCAAATCCCGAATACAAGTACAAAAATCCAAAATCCCGAATCTTCGGAGTGGCACTAAGAGTCAAGTCTAGGTCTCATTCATTGCATGCATATCATATCTTGTGTCGGGAAGTCCAAGTTCTAAATCATGTGGTGTGTCCTAAATAGGAGTCTGAAGATCATGTGGGTTCGCCGAAGAGGAGAAAGGTTGAAGAGAACTCCATCAGCCCTAGCCTCACGTATAGCCAGTATCGAGCAAGCAGCCAGCTCACCTTCTACAAATCAAGCTTCAAGTCCATTTCAAGAAACAGTTCAAATGGCCACTGTCGATCAAATCACTCAGCTCATGGCCGCCGTAGCCAACCTCAATACCAACCTGGAGAAAGTCCCTCAAGATATCTGTTCCAAATGGAAAAATGTTCAAGATTACTGTGGGCGAAGGATCTATGATGAGCGAATCCGAGTCAAAGGATGAGTCTGGATCCGAGTCTAGTAATGAGTCTAAGAGTCTAGGGCTAGTGTGTTGCATCAATCAAGAGCCTCTAAAGGCCAAGCTTCAAGTCAAAACCGTCGATGTAATGATTGCCAATTTCCATAACACTTCAATTTCCTCCTACTCTTCAAGTCCAATTTCAAAACACACCTCTAATCCAAACAACTTTTCTTCACAAGAAACTGACCTTGAAATACTAAAAGCTATTGAAAATCATGAAAACAGGACGCCCATAATTCAGGAAACTGAAAAATTAACCTTTCCAACAACAGTGATTCAAAACTAGTTCAGATTGGTTTAACTCTATCTCAAGAAGAGCGGGATGATCTTATCAAGCTACTTTCAGAGTACATAGACGTCTTCGCATGGTCCTATCATGATATGCCAGAGGTGAAGGAAATAATGCCCTTGGTCCAAGTATGCATTCTATGTTAAGTCTAATAAATGCGGTTCAGTATTAATTAACAAGTTAATAATTCAGTGAGATCAAGTGAGCTGAATGCCTAGCTAGAGGCCGCTTCAGTTCAAGTGGAATTAATGATATTAATCCACAGCTTACTCTTGACTGAACCCGTAGGGTCACACAAATAGTACGTAAACGGATCAAGTATTTAATGGCATTAAATACTCCATCTATGAATATTCGGAACCGACGGATCTTGGTTTCAGTGGGAGCTAAGATCGTCACAGGCAAGAAATGAATACTCCGGAAACGATGATATTGCCGGAAACGGAAATATGGATCGTATCGGAAATATGAATATTATCCAAGTCGTAGATGTTGCCGGAAACGGAAACATGGTACGTATCGGAAAATATTATTGGAAATGGAAATATTACCAGAATCGGAAATATTGCCGGAAACGGAAATATTGTCAGAATCGGAAATATTACCGGAATCGGAAAATAATTCCGGAAACGGAAATATTAAATATTTGTTCGAAACGGAAATTAATTCCGGAATCGGAAATATTAAATATTGTTCGTATCGGAAATAAATTCCGGAACTGGAAATTTAATCGGAAGCGTATCGTACGAATTAGCATCGGACGAGGCTTGCCGGACGAAGGCCCAGCACGAAGCCGGGGCCATCGCCCAGCAAGCATGCGCGCCACAAGCCCAGCCAAGGCAGCGCCCAGGCCTACCGCAAGGCAGGCCCAGCGCGCGCCAAGGGCCACGGATGCGTGGGCCGTGCTGCGTGGGCTGCTGCTCGCACGCGCATGGGCAGCCCTTGTGGCTGCCGTGTGTGTGTGAGTTTGTGCTCATGCGTGATTCCTGAATCTACAAAAGTCAGTGTATGATTAAATTTCTATTCCTAATTGGATAAATTAATTAAATAGAATTCATGTAGGATTCTAATTTCAATTAATTCGTATCCTACTAGGATTACGATTCCTTTTCCATAACTCTATAAATAAAGGCCTAGGGGTCATAATTTATACACAAGTTTCAAAGTATTCAAAAGTGAGTTTTTTGAGAGAAAATTAAACCACACATCTTGCTCATAAAGTGCCGAAATTTTCTAGTACCTTAAGGGCGATTCTAGTTGGTCAATCTTAAGGCGGATCCGGACGTGCTGTGGACTATCTACGGAGGGACGACACTTGGAGTCCTAAAGACTTGTTCTTGTTCGGTTCGGGCGCAGCTAGGGAGGGCACGCAACAAAGAGTATGCATCTAAATTATGCTATATGATTATGTGTAAATAATATGTTGTCCTGGGTTAATGATTGTTTCCGCATGATCTATGTAATGTCATATGTATCATAACCTAACAGTGGTATCAGAGCCCCTTATTATTTTCATAATCTAAATTGCATGAACATGGTTAAATATTACAAATTTGCAAGAATTAAAAGGGGTGATTAATTTTCGTAATTGTTAATTAATTGCAAATTGCGTTTATTTAATTATACGTACGCAGTTTTTCGGCAGTTTCTTCGTTACTCATCCGAATTGAGTGATTTTTGTGTCAATTCCGCATGTAAAAGGCATTCTAATATTTTGACAAAAATAGTATTTTTCTGCCGAACCCAGAATTCTCAAATTCGAAGCCTAACTATGACTTTTCGAAGGTTTTAGTTTTTCGAATGCAAAATTTCGTAAATTTAAGATGTTAAATTAAATATTTGCGATTCTTGTTGATAAATCTTGAATTTTTGATTGACCTACTGCATATGTTTAACAAGTTTGAATGCCTAGTCTTGTTAATTATGCAATCTAAGTTGTAATTATAATTAATTTGTTGAAAATTAGAATAATTTAGAATTAATTTGATTTTCATAATTAATTGTAATTTAATTAGAAACCTATGATTAAAAACCACCATAAAAATTGTAAATTTACGATAAATTTTAAATTTTTATGACCTAGACTTGAATCCATAACAATCGGAAATCAATTGGATAATAAATTTTCGATTTTTCGCCCTAAAATTATGAAATTAATAATATTTATTAATTTGTCATTAATTTTAAATATAAATTTTAAATTTTTATGCGATTCGTTCATATAACTTGCACGCACGAAGCAATGGACGTTTCGTGTTACCCTTAAGGGGTGTTGTATAATGCGGGCATGCGACGACGAGCAAGGGAGCTCGTCGCCCGTGCGGCACGAATGCAATGAGCAAGGGCGTAGTGCACGAGCACAAGGCAGCAGCCCTGCCTTGTGTCGTGTGCCACGAGCAATGAACGAATGGGCATGGGCGAAGGGCGAGCCAAGGCACTCGCGTGTGGGCAGCAAGCGAGCTGCGCCACAGCGCGCGCTGCCTCGCACAAGAGCGCGCAGCCTCGCGCGCAGCGAGCGCAAGCTCGCGTGCCACGAGCGCTGCGCCCAGCATCACTCGCGCGCACAGCGCGCGATGTCGCGCGCCCAGCGCGCGATGTCGCGCGCCCAGCGAGCGATGTCGCGCGCCAGCGAGCGATGGCTCGCGCCAGCGAGCGATGGCTCGCGCCAGCGAGCGATGGCTCGCGCCAGCGAGCGATGGCTCGCGCGCACAGCGAGCGATGTCGCGCGCCCAGCGAGCGATGTCGCGCGCCCAGCGAGCGATGGCTCGCGCGCCCAGCAAGCGATGTCGCGCACCCAGCGAGCGATGTCGCGCGCGCGCACTGCGAGCGATAGCTCGCGTGCGATGAGCGCTGGCGCGCGCAGCGAGCACGATGTGTGCGGAGGCTTGCGATAGGGAAGCAGCAGCTATGCGACGAGCGCATGGGCTGCGCGCACATGGCCAGCAATGGCTGTGTGCGTACGGTCCATGGGCGTGCAACGCGTAGGGTGTTTGCGTTACGATTAGATCGTTTTGAATGTTTAATTTGAAAATTTCAGTTCACGTAATTTTAATTAATTTTAAAATTAATAATTTGAATTATTTTCTTGGATTTTAATTTTGAATATTATAATTATAATAAATGTTATTTATTCTAATTATTTTACTAAAATTAAAATCATGAATTAATTTAAATACGACTGAAATTAAATTAAATTTTTGGATTCAATTATAAATTGATATGAGCTTTAAATTTTAATTAAATTTGTATGTTTCCGGTTGGACTAGAAATACATTTTTATGTTTAAAATTGGTAAAGCATATGAATTTATTGGTTTAAGTGGGAGCGCTTTTTAGTCATAAACTCTTGATTAGGTCTACAAATCCTTAAGGTTAAAACAACTTGATTAGAATTAATAAGGACTGAATAATTGGTAGATTATTGGTGCCCTTGATTAATTGCTACAAATATTTACGTGATGCATAATGTGTTTTACTAACCAGCTATGTGGGCCATTCATGATAATGAATGGGTGAATGGTATATATTGTATATGTACTGTTTTGCAGGTTATGAAGTGACTAGTATGGCCCAAATAGGATAGAAAATATGGTCTGCGTACCATTAATTTGAATGTAATTGGTCTAAAGTACCAAAGTTATTTTTCAATTCAAATATGGTCTGCGAATCATCAAATAGTTGTAATTAGTTATAGCTTATCCTATTTGAAGAAAATGGTGCCTCCCACGGAGATTTTCAAGACGGACTTTGAAGTCAAAGCTTCAAGATGAAGTCGGGCCATACTAGATCACAAATATCTTATGCATGTTTTAAGTTATTTATTGCTTTAAATATGTCTTAAAATGCATGAGATCAAAAGCTTGATTATGTTGCATGATTAAGGATTTTAGTTCACTTAAAATCTAACCAACATAGTAAGAGCCTTAAGTTCCAAACTTAAAAATTGAGTTAAAAGGTGCCATGCCAAAATATACACTTGCTTGGATATCCTTTACATCAATCTAGTAATAGTTTTCGCTCAGCGAGGTGTTACTTATTGGTCCTAAAGGGGCAAGGTACACATATAATTGTGAGTACATGTTAGTTTTGGTGAAACTCAACGATATAAGTAAGGAGTCCTTTTATGTCGTGGCAAATTCGATAGGTTTACCTAATAAGTTCTTAGACGTACCTATCAACCAAGAATAGTTTCTAGACTATTAGCAAAAGGCTTTTGCTTACCTAAGATGTTCTAGGATTAAGTCGACAAACTGTGCTTAGTTCTTCAATGATTTTAGGATCTTGGAATCATTTTATTCACACCTGCCGGAACACATAACTTGAATAAAATGCTTAATAAACATTGAATTATGCATGTATGCTAGAATTTAAGTTTATTAAGAGAAACTGTGAATGGTTATTTATTTGTTTATTCTTTTCAATTGTAGTTTTTAATATGGCAAACAACAATCAAAACATCATCATGGGTTCTGAGCTTATGGTCAAGCTGAACCTGACAAATTTTCTTGAATGGGAAGCTAAGCTAGTTGAAATAGTCAAACTCAATGGACTTGAGTATGTACTATCACATCCCATGCCAAGCTACTATGCCAGAGACATGACCCCTGAGAGATTTTACGCCTGGGATGCGGATCTCAAAAAGGTTATGAGTCTCATGCTGAACAATATCCCTGATGATTGGGCTAGAAGGTTTGTAGCCTATGAACCTTTTACGCTCATCAAGAATCTGAGGGATATCTGTCGTGGAAGTACGGAGGACAGGGACCTGAACGTCCATGAGTTGATTGAATCAATGTCTGGGCTAAAGGTTAGTTCTCCCAACAGGTGTTATAGGATGGAGGTCCAAGAAACACATGTTCAGCTCCTTCGCACTAAACAGAGGGTAGGCGTCCCACTGAGGTTCCATGTGGATCTTATGTGTTCATATTTTGATCGCCTAAGTCTACTAGGAACACCAATAAGCGAAAGGATGGCAGTCTCTGTCTTGCTCAATTCACTACACAGTGGGTTTGGTCGCTTCAAGCAACAATACCTAAGTGAACCAAGAGAAGAAACAGTTGCAGAATTTATTCACCTTGTCAGAAAGGCTGAAATAGTACTGGACTGTGAAGCCAAAGATTTACTCAAGGCTAGAAAGAGACCATTCAAGAAAGGTGGAAAGTCCAAGGGCAATGCTAAATCAAAGCAGGACAAGTCTACATCAAGCTGTCTTTATTGTGATGGAATAGGCCATTACAAAAGAGAATGTCCAAAGCTAAAGGAAGATCAGAAGAACGGAACAGTCGTTCCATCTTCAGGTATTTTCGTTATAGACTGTATACTTGCTAATTCAACTTCTTGGGTATTAGATACAGGTTGTGGCTCACACTTATGTTCCAATCCACAGGGACTAAGAAGAAGTAGAAAGTTAAGCAAGGGTGAAGTCGACCTGCGAGTGGGAAATGGAGCACGGATTGCTGCATTAGCCGTAGGAACTTACTATTTGTCGTTGCCCTCCGGGCTAGTTTTGGAACTGGAAGAATGTTTCCATGTTCCAAGTCTTACTAAAAACATCATTTCAGTTTCTTGCTTAGATGCTAAGGGATTTTCCTTTATAATAAAAGACAATAGTTGTTCGTTTTATTTTAAAGAGATGTTTTATGGATCTGCTAGATTAGTCAATGGACTTTATTTATTAGATCACGACAAACAAGTATATAACATAAATACCAAAAAGGCCAAAAAGGATGATTCAGATCTCACCTATCTGTGGCATTGTCGATTAGGCCATATAAACTTGAAACGCTTAGAAAGACTTCAAAGGGAAGGAATTCTAGAACCATTTGACTTAGAGGATTATGGTAAATGCGAATCATGTTTACTTGGCAAAATGACAAAGCAACCTTTCTCCAAAGTTGGAGAAAGAGCAAATGAACTATTGGGTTTAATCCATACAGATGTATGTGGACCAATGAGTACAAATGCTAGAGGTGGTTTCAGCTACTTTATCACTTTCACTGATGACTTCAGTAGGTATGGTTATGTCTACCTAATGAAGCATAAGTCTGAATCCTTTGACAAATTCAAGGAATTTCAGAGTGAAGTAGAGAATCAATTAGGCAAGAAGATTAAGGCACTGCGGTCTGATAGAGGCGGTGAATATCTGAGCTATGAATTTGATGACCATCTGAAAGAATGTGGAATTCTATCAGAATTGACTCCTCCTGGAACACCACAATGGAACGGTGTGTCAGAACGGAGGAACAGAACCTTGCTAGACATGGTCAGGTCAATGATGGGTCAGGCCGAACTTCCATTAGAATTTTGGGGACATGCACTAAATACAGCTGCACTCACTATAAATAGAGCTCCGTCTAAAGCTGTCGAAAAGACTCCATACGAATTATGGTTTGGAAAGCCTCCAAATGTGTCTTTTCTTAAGATTTGGGGATGTGAAGTTTACGTCAAACGATTAATTTCAGACAAACTTCATCCAAAATCTGACAAATGTATCCTTATGGGCTATCCAAAGGAAACAAAGGGGTATTACTTCTACAATACATCTGAGAACAAAGTGTTTGTTGCTCGAGATGGTGTCTTTTTGGAGAAGGATCACATTTCCAAAATGACAAGTGGGAGAAAAGTAGACCTCGAAGAAATTCGAGTCGAACAACAAACTCTAGAGAATGCTCAAGATGACATTCAGGATGAAACTCAGAGATATTTAGAAGAATCTGGTGAGAATCATGGTCAATCTAGAAATGTTACCCCGCGTAGATCGCAAAGATATAGATCTCAACCGGAAAGGTACTTAGGTATTTTGACGAACGAGAGCTATGACGTTCTATTACTTGAAAGTGATGAACCTGCGACTTACAAGCAAGCTATGACGAGCCCTAGCTCCAAGCAGTGGCAAGAAGCCATGCAATCTGAATTAGACTCCATGTCTGAAAACCAAGTATGGGATTTGGTCGATTCGCCAGATGGCTACCAAGCCATTGGAAGCAAATGGGTTTTCAAACTGAAAAAGGACAAGGATGGGAAACTTGAAGTTTTCAAAGCTAAATTGGTTGCAAAAGGTTACAGGCAAGTCCACGGTGTGGATTACGATGAAACCTTTTCACCAGTTGCAATGCTAAAGTCTATTCGAATAATGTTAGCAATCGCTGCATATTACGATTACGAAATATGGCAGATGGATGTCAAAACTGCTTTCTTAAACGGCGTTTTAACAGAAACTGTGTTTATGACACAGCCTGAAGGTTTTGAGGATCCAAAGAATGCTAAAAAGGTATGCAAGCTAAAGAAGTCAATCTACGGATTGAAGCAGGCATCCAGGAGCTGGAATATACGTTTTGATGAAGCAGTCAGTGACTTTGGTTTCATCAAGAACGCGGACGAATCTTGTGTATACAAGAAGGTCAGTGGGAGCAAAATTGCTTTCCTAGTATTATATGTCGACGACATATTGCTTATCTGAAATGACATTCCTATGTTGAACTATGTCAAGATTTGGCTTGGGAAATGTTTTTCGATGAAGGATCTAGGAGAAGCACAGTACATATTGGGCATCAAGATTTACAGAGATAGATCTAAAAAGATGATTGGACTTAGTCAAAGCACTTATATCAATAAGGTGCTTGATAGGTTCAAGATGGCGGACTCCAAGCGAGGCTACCTACCCATGTCTCATGGAATGACTCTAAGCAAGACTCAGTGCCCAAAAACACTTGATGAGCGTAGACGAATGAATGGGATTCCATATGCATCATTGATTGGTTCAATAATGTATTCTATGATATGTACACGCCCGGATGTTGCGTACGCACTCAGTGCTACGAGCAGATACCAGTCAGACCCAGGAGAGGCGCATTGGACTGCTGCCAAGAACATTCTGAAGTACCTGAAAAGGCACAAAGATGACTTCCTGGTCTATGGTGGAGATGATGAATTAATTGTTAAAGGCTATACGGACGCAAGTTTCCAAACCGACAAAGATGATTTCAGATCACAGTCTGGGTTTGTCTTCTGCCTCAACGGAGGAGCAGTAAGCTGGAAAAGTGCTAAGCAAAGCACCATTGCGGATTCTACAACTGAAGCGGAGTACATTGCTGCACATGAAGCAGCAAAGGAAGCTATATGGCTAAGGAAGTTCATAGGAGAACTTGGTGTAGTCCCCTCCATTAAAGGACCAATAGCCCTGTATTGTGATAATAACGGAGCTATTGCACAGGCAAAAGAGCCTAGACACCACCAGAGAGTCAAGCATGTACTTCGTAGATTTCACCTTCTACGAGAGTTCGTTGAAAGAAAAGAAGTCGAGATAAGCAAAATTGGAACTGATGACAACATATCAGATCCATTAACTAAACCTCTGCCGCAAGCGAAGCACAACTCGCACACTGCAGCTATGGGAATCAAGCATATTGGAGAATGGCTTTGATGTCTCTGTTTAATGTTTTAAAGTTTTAGAGTTTAAATCTTTGTAAAACATTATTGGTTAATCATTCACAATAAATGAAAGGAATTCATTTTTTCCATTTAATTTGTGGTTTATTAAATGATGAGTCCCTTCAACTTGACGATATATTCAAGATAGACTGTCAGGACCAGTCCTGTGACTAAGAAATGTCTATCAAGTGAACTTGAATGTCAAAGGTTGAAAATGGTCCCTAATCGTAGTTTTCTATAAAATTGGACGCATAGAAAACGTTAGACGATTAGAATGCAAGATGACTAGTAGTTCTGTTTCTTGAACTATGTGGACATGGCAATGTCATAATCATTTGCATAGATACTTACTTTGGGAAGACTAGTATCGGACAAGACCTATGAAACTTTACTGTAAGAGATGAAAGTCTGTCATAAGTAAATTTCATTAAATTATTAGACACTAAATCCTCAATACCTGAGTGATTTGAGATTACTTGTTTGAGAACTGGTTGCTTTGACGTTGACCAACCGTCGCACCGTAAAAGGAGGCTATAAAGGCAACGCTCAGGTAATCACCTATCAAACGAAGTCTAATCTCAAGATCGCAAGATTGGGATTGTCCTCCCATAAATCGGGAAGAGATGCTTAAAAGTTGTACAAGGCCACTCGGAGAGCTAGAAACTGTGAAATGCATGGCCGTGCTCGGATGAATCATAGGCTATGATTATCTGTTTATTTGATCAGTTGAACTCTGAAACCGAGGAACACCTCTGGACATAATAAGGATGACAACTCTTACCTTATGTTCAAGAGCAAGCATCGAGCGACAAAGGAATTAGGAAATGCACACTTGTCCCTAAGGACAAGTGGGAGACTGAAGGAAATAATGCCCTTGGTCCAAGTATGCATTCTATGTTAAGTCTAATAAATGCGGTTCAGTATTAATTAACAAGTTAATAATTCAGTGAGATCAAGTGAGCTGAATGCCTAGCTAGAGGCCGCTTCAGTTCAAGTGGAATTAATGATATTAATCCACAGCTTACTCTTGACTGAACCCGTAGGGTCACACAAATAGTACGTAAACGGATCAAGTATTTAATGGCATTAAATACTCCATCTATGAATATTCGGAACCGACGGATCTTGGTTTCAGTGGGAGCTAAGATCGTCACAGGCAAGAAATGAATACTCCGGAAACGATGATATTGCCGGAAACGGAAATATGGATCGTATCGGAAATATGAATATTATCCAAGTCGTAGATGTTGCCGGAAACGGAAACATGGTACGTATCGGAAAATATTATTGGAAATGGAAATATTACCAGAATCGGAAATATTGCCGGAAACGGAAATATTGTCAGAATCGGAAATATTACCGGAATCGGAAAATAATTCCGGAAACGGAAATATTAAATATTTGTTCGAAACGGAAATTAATTCCGGAATCGGAAATATTAAATATTGTTCGTATCGGAAATAAATTCCGGAACTGGAAATTTAATCGGAAGCGTATCGTACGAATTAGCATCGGACGAGGCTTGCCGGACGAAGGCCCAGCACGAAGCCGGGGCCATCGCCCAGCAAGCATGCGCGCCACAAGCCCAGCCAAGGCAGCGCCCAGGCCTACCGCAAGGCAGGCCCAGCGCGCGCCAAGGGCCACGGATGCGTGGGCCGTGCTGCGTGGGCTGCTGCTCGCACGCGCATGGGCAGCCCTTGTGGCTGCCGTGTGTGTGTGAGTTTGTGCTCATGCGTGATTCCTGAATCTACAAGAGTCAGTGTATGATTAAATTTCTATTCCTAATTGGATAAATTAATTAAATAGAATTCATGTAGGATTCTAATTTCAATTAATTCGTATCCTACTAGGATTACGATTCCTTTTCCATAACTCTATAAATAAAGGCCTAGGGGTCATAATTTATACACAAGTTTCAAAGTATTCAAAAGTGAGTTTTTTGAGAGAAAATTAAACCACACATCTTGCTCATAAAGTGCCGAAATTTTCTAGTACCTTAAGGGCGATTCTAGTTGGTCAATCTTAAGGCGGATCCGGACGTGCTGTGGACTATATACGGAGGGACGACACTTGGAGTCCTAAAGACTTGTTCTTGTTCGGTTCGGGCGCAGCTAGGGAGGGCACGCAACAAAGAGTATGCATCTAAATTATGCTATATGATTATGTGTAAATAATATGTTGTCCTGGGTTAATGGTTGTTTCCGCATGATCTATGTAATGTCATATGTATCATAACCTAACAAGAGGTTGATCCAAGCATCGGGCAGCATACAATTCCCCTCATTCCAAGTTCAAAGCCCATCAAGCAGAAACTCCGTTGCATGAAACCGGACGTTTCCCTCGAAATTCAAGAAGAGGTCTCTAAGCAGCTAGAGGCCGGGTTTATTCAAGAGTCCAAGTATCCAGATCTTTCAAGGTATTGGGTTCCAAGCAAGTGTCCCAGTTCATTCAAGAAAACATTATATGCAGATACGGTGTTCCTCACAAGTTCATCAGTGACCAGGGAACCCATTTTCAAGGAGAGTGTGAAGATCTATTCACCGAATACAAAATTCAACATCATCGCTCTTCGCCTTATCGCCCACAAACCAATGGGGCAGTCGAAGCGGCCAACAAAAATTTCAAGACCATCATCATGAAAATGACTACCAATTACAAGGACTGGCCCCAGAAGCTGCATTTCGCATTATGGGGGTATCGAACTTCAATTCGCACTTTAACTGGTGCAACCCCATTCTCATTGGTCTATGGAATGGAAGCAGTACAACCTATCGAGCTGGAGATACCCTCCCTAAGGATAGTCCTCGAAAGCAAAATCCCAGAAGCTGCGTGGGTACAAGAAAGATATGACGAGCTAATCATGCTCGATGAGCGTCGGCTTCAAGCCGCTCACCATGTACAAGTCTATCAGCGCCGAGTGGCCAGACATTTCAATAAAAGGGTCAGAACCTGAAACATCAAGGAAGGCGAGCTTGTTCTGAAAGCCCTTCGCAAAAGCACCATGGACCCAAGGGGAAAATTCAAACCTAACTGGGCAGGCCCATACATTGTCAAGAAGATCCTCTCCGGGGGAGCAGTCGAACTAACAGACGTCAATGGAACATAATTCAGATCTCTGAAAAACCTCGATCAACTCAAGAAGTTCTATGTCTAAGTTCCATGTTCAAATTCAAGAATCCAATTCAAAGTCCTGTAAGGTCGTCAGAACTACGTCCGGCCTGATTCCTTAACGGGACACGTATGCTACCTCATTTCGAGGCCCGACCACTTTAATACAAAAAAAATTCAAAATTTCCTCAATTAAGGGCATCCTAAAAATCAAATTAAATTTCAAAATTCAATTATTGTTGTCTTTATTCCAAATGTGCCAATTCAAAACAAAGCATGTTCAAGCGGAATTTAACACAATAACTCTTTATTTGGCTCTAAGGCCTTCAAAGCTAATTCGAATACAAGGACGGGATCAAGTGAAGCAAAGTTCAAAAGCCTTTTCACTTCCTAAACACATCTTCTAAACACATCTTCCAAACACATTCTAGACACAATTCCTTCCATTACAATTTCAAACACATTTAGCCTACAAAGATCTAGGGTCGGGCGACTATGCTCTTGAGTCTTGGCACCTTGAGTACTATCCCCTGGCTCCTCCCACAATCAATCATCAATCTTCCCCTTGACCAGACGGAGGGAGAAGGAACTTGCTAGCCTTCCAAGACGAGAGGATGACGAACCTCCTTTGGACTCCGAACGGTCAAGCACCGGATGGGCCACACTCCCGTCACCTTCCTCAAAGTCAGTTGATGCATGACGTCTAGCTCTAGAACCTCGGACTCTAGCTGGTCTAGAGAGAGAAATGTCCCTCTGGCTTAGGCCTCTCATCCATACAATATACCCCGCAGACAAAGTAACTGGCTCAGGTGGGAACTGAATACTCAAGAATGGTTTGGCAACCTAATACCGCCTCCAAACTTCAAGTTGATTTGCATTCAGCGCAACAGGTTTCGGGTTCTCTTCAGTGCAGTCCGGGATCTCCTGTTTCAAGCCATATTGTCTCATCACTCGAGCAAGCGAGTAGAAGACCAGCATTGTGAGGCTTGGCACCCTCAAAGCCGTGGATCCAGGGGCATGTCTCATAGCAGAAATTCCCCACCAAGGAACTACCCACCTTATACAAGATTCAATCCCAGAGAGTGCGCGTCGCCACTCGTCCAGCCGGCCATACATCATGGGCCGCACAGTGAACCCTCTTCTATTATAGCTCTCCATGTTCTCCGGTGGTGCCACTAGCATGAGCCTCTCCATAAGCCAAACCTTGGGGAGTATACAAGAAATACATTTCAAAATTCAACATTCAAAATTCAAATACAAGTACAAATTCAACATACAAGAAGACTCCAGATCCTTACTTGGAGTAATACCGGACTTCCCGACGGCAAAGAAGAGGGGTCCGACTTCAGCATGTCAAGGCCCATTAATGTTTCAATCACAAGCAGCATTGGGTCCCGACCGTTAGCAAACTGCTCTACGATCTCTATTAGAGAGGCATCACCATTGCCAAACCCGTGTTTCGAAAAGAGAAAGCGAGCAAAGATACAAAAACTCAAGGCCCTCAGGCAAAAAACTTTGCGAACATCAAGCCCAGCAAAGTAGGTGACAAGGAGGGACAAATCCACCCCTCTGCCATATACAACAGCACTCAAAAGCGGGGGCTTCAAGCCCAAATATCTTTCAAAACCCAAGAAGAAGTGTCCTTCAACACTGGGCATGCATGGCTCCGGCATAATAGGCCACCCCAATATGGCGCTAAACTCTTCAGGGAGGGGACATACCTCATTATTCCCAAAGCGGAAGACATGATGATTCAGATCCCAAGCCTCTAAAGTAGCAAGAATGAAGTGCACATCCAGCTTTACAAACCGGAAGGAGGCGAGCACCCCAAGATGCATGCCATCAAGCTCCCTCTTCTCCAATTTTCCTAGCGAACCAAGCCAAGAGTTCAAGGCATTTTCAAAGGACATAGCCATATTCTCTCTTCTTTTTCGTGAGGAAGTAGCGTGCAAGGAACAGCAGGGAAGGATTGATGTAAGAAATGATCCGAAATATTCTCTATTTATACAAGAGTCGGCTTGCACGACAGCTGGCGCCAAGCACCATGTCCTGCGCCAGGCGCAGGGGCCTGCAACGAAGGATGTTGGGAATACAGTTAAACATAATAACATGTGCAGAAACAATCCCCAAAGCCAGAAAACATGTATAAAGCACAGATTAAGCAAACTTACATTCGAAGCGTGTTTTCCACAATAATATGTCAACAAACACGAACAAAGAACTCCACTTGTCGTTCCTCTACTTGGTTCACCGACATGTTCAGATCCGTCTTGATAATTGTAGCTTAGACAATCATTCAAGAGTTTGTGCTTTTTGGGAAGAACACATCCATGGAGGCTGAGAGAGAATTAAGGTTTCTCTCTCCTCCTTAGGGTTTGATGTGTGTGGCTGAATTATGTATTAGGTTAGGGAAACTTGTGTAGAATAATATTATAACCCCTTAGGTTATAATACTATCCGGCCAAGCCACAAAGGCAAGAACCGGATAGCAAGCCCATACGCGCGCACCACACAGGCGCTGGGCCTTGGGCCGCGCTGTGTGCGCTGCTGCTGCTACTCCTCACATGCGCGTGCGCCCAGCCAAGGCATGGGCCTTGCGCGCTGGCTCGCTGCTACGCCCAGTGGTCCTTGCGCGCTTGCGCGCCTTGGCTCGTTGGCTCGTTGGGCTGGCAGCGTTGCCTCCTCGTATCCGCGATTAATATATTTCCGATATATTATTTTATCGTTTCGTATACGACGAATCACCGTCGTACGATACGATTTATTCGTTTCTCCTAGCTTACCAATATTCGCGATACGATATACGATTCCGATGCAAGGTCGTATCGTATAATACGTTTTCCAACTAATTCCCGAAAAGCTATTAAATGAATTTTCGATTCACTTAATCTGGTGATCTGTTACATGCCATTGGTGTGACCTTGTAGGTTCAGTCAAGAGTAAGTTGTGAGCTTAATATTCATTAGAACTCACTGATCGGAAGCATTGCTCCAGCTAGCTGTTCCGATCACTTGATCTCACTGAATTAATTGTTCGCAATTTATCTGAACCTTGGTATTAGACTTAATGCACCTTGGGTGAAGGACATATTTCCTTCAATCTCCCACTTGTCATTCAGACAAGTGTGCATCCACATTCCTTTGTCACTTAGTGTTACTTACTGAACATAAGGTAAGATCCAAGCCATCCTTATTAGGTCCAGAAGTGTTTCTCGGATTACAGAGTTCAACTGTCAAACTTTTGCAGAAGGTTAAGCCTAACCATTCTGAGCACGGCCATGCATTTTATAGTATCTAACTCTCCGAGAGGCCTTGTTACACAACAAACACCATATCCTATCAAAGATAAGAGGACAATCCATTCTTGCAATCTATGAACACTCACTTTGATTCATAGTATGCCCAATAACTGCTTTTATAGCCTCCTTTTACGGTGCGACGTTTAGCTAGTATCAAAGCGAACTAATTCTCAAACGAGCAGACATAATCGCTCATGTTCTAAGGAATGGTTCTAATCACCATTAATGAGAACTACTTATGACATGACTTTAATCTCTTAAAGTGTTCTCATGGTCAATCCGATACAAGATCCAATAAGTATCTATGCAAATGATTTCTGACATCCAGTCCATCTAGTTCAAGAAACAGAACTATAAATCAACTTGCAATCTAATCTTCATTAGTCATTGTTCGTCCACCTTTCAATGACCTGGATTAGGGATCCTTTGTGACTTCAATATTCAAGTTCACTTATGGGTGTTTCTTTGTCGAAGAATCCATCTTGACATCCCATTTGAATGATTTGAATCACATGGACTTATCATTTAATACTAAACCAAGATTAAATGAACTATAAAATATAATTTCATAAATGATAAATGTTTAAACCAAATGCTTACCAATTTGTGGGCCTCTAACCCAAAATCAAGCATTTAATGTTTTACGGATATAGGCCTTTCATCCAGTACTTAAAACATTCATGGAACTCAAACTTGATTCCATATCTGCATATGAATGTTGTGCGTCATTCAATGCAGAGGTTTAGTTTATCATACTTTGCTATCCTTAGCATCTTTTCTATCGAAAGCCTTTCGATGTAAGATGAAAAGATCTTTGAATATATTTCTAGAATGATCTAGTCTTTCGTTGCTGTTTAGAATGATAATCATATCTAAAATAGAAAATCATCCAGGTAGCAGACTTGTGATCAACCTGAGTTCATTGAAGAACTCCCACTAAAAACAATTCTCTTTTATTGCTTCTTAGGCAATAATGAATTCATTTCAATTATGTAGAATTTCAAATGATGCTTCCCTTTTGGAATACTCCAACCAGTTCACATAGATGTGGGAGATACATCTTTCAACTGAGAACTTGGAAACTAATCATTGATTCAGTTTCCCATGCATCATATATGGTTTAGAACCTATGTAACCACCTTTTAAACGACGCCTAATTGCCCGTGTATGTTTGTGGTTTTCCTAACAACAAGATTCAACTTTTGCTTAGGCAAATGCATGTAGCATCAAAACTTTAGTTATCTTCACTTCCTCTTATCAAGTGCTCATCCTACATATCCAAATGTATTGGATGTTCTTGATACTGTTCCAATGATCTTTGATCCAGATCAATAGAGATTTGTATAAACTCGTCACGATCCAATGTTCACGAGTTTTCTTGGCGATCTATATATCACATCATACATGATTGATTGTAATGCAAAAACCATTCGCATTATAAAATCTATCCATGTAACTTTTAGCTTTATTCTGTTTCAAGAGATACTGAATCTTTGCTAAAATCTTGGCATTGCCATGTGACATAAGGTGAAGGCACCTCTTCAAGGTCCTTCATGCTTAACTCTAGTGATAACAGCCTAGCTTTATACTTAGTTAAAGCATTCATAACTTAGACTTGCTCATATGGGTTGAGAGTCTCTTTTGAGTCTCTCCATTGTGTTTGATTTAGTAATTACTTTTACAGAATCCAAACAACGCTTTAGATCCTATCCAATAGATCTTTAACCCAGTATGTTCTAAGTTTCGCCATGGTTCTAATATTGACAAATACTTCAAATCTAACCATTTAGAATATGTCATTTTCATTAGAGAGATTTGTATCTCATACATAGAACCAGTAAACTTGACTTAGCTCCCACTAAACTCCTCATCTATAAGATGATCCATTTTTTCATAAAGCTATGATTGTTCAATAGCCGTTTAGACAAATATGGTCCAATTCCCACTTGCATGCTTTAATCTCCGAATAGATTTCTTAAGCTTGCTCTTTTATCTAGCATCCAAAACTTTTACATTGTGTGATGTACACAACTCCTTTCTACAAGTCCAATTGAGTAAGGTGTTTCGTTTTCCAATTGCCATATTGCCATATGCAATGATTGTTAGATTTATCCAAAATAGTTCAAGCATTCCGACTTGGTGAAAAAGATTTCAACATTATCAACGCCGTGAAGTTGTTTACAATCTTTAACCACCAATCTATCTTTTCTTTTGTATGTGTATACAATATGATCTTTGTATGTTTTGAAAACATGTTTGCAACCAATGGGAGTAAGCCCTTTATGCAAATCAACGTTGTATGTTTAGAAAACATGTTTGCAACCAATGGGAGTGAACCCTTTAAGCAAATCAACCAAATCATAGATTTGATTCTCTAAGATGAAGGTACTTTGGATGAAATGGCCTCAAACCATTTTGTATGGCCTCGAACCATACTTATGTTTCTGATGGCCTCAAACCATACTTGGGAATTTTTAATTTGTCATAGCTAAACTATAAGTCGTATGTTCTTGAAGCACTTTCCAAAGTCTTCATAGTTTTCATTCCTCAAGATATCTATGTATCTATCTTGGTTGAATTCTATTCCTTATACAATTTACCTAGGTATGAACATCAAACGTTAGTGTCTATAAAGACATTACTCAAGTCCGTTGAGTATTAGGATTCTCTTGAAGCACTTCTAAAGTCTTCCTGGAGCTTTTCTAAAGGCTTCTAAGTACAGAGCTTTTCCAAAGACTCCTAAGTATCCTACATTTGTTTGTTGCTTGACTCGAAGTCCATTCGAGGTCATTTTTCTCCCACTTGCCTTTTTGGAAATATGATGGTTTCCTAAAAGATATTATCTAGAGCAACAACCATATGTTCTCAGATTTGTGGTAGAATCAATACCTTTTGTTTCTATGAGTCGCTCATAAAGAAACATATATCTATACTTGAGTTTGTTTGATGTAAACACTAACTCCCACTGGGTTTGACAACCCTGGATATATATGTACTGAAAAGATGTACTGAACCGAAGTTCAATCCTTATGACATCTTATCATTAGCTTTGACAACCTTGTTTAGTGTGATAGTCACTTGAGAGTGTAATTAGAAACTATATAGGAAAATAGTCGTGATTATCGTTAATCGAAATAGATTCCGATTTCTCCATTTGGACATACCATATTCTTATGGAGCTTCGATTGTTATAATGCCATATAAACAATCTAGATAATCTTTCTTGGCTCATGCAAACAACACCTTGACCCATCCTAGATGTTCCAAAATTCTTGCCAAGTTGATTTTATACCCTTTTGTGAATTACATTGAAGCATTTCACACATTTCACTTTGAGTAAATATAGCCATATTTTCTCAAATTCTTGTGAAATAGGTAAGTCATAAAATACATCTTTGGCCCATGAACTTCATTGTCTAGAAACTTCTAACAATAGTCCATTTCTATGTCATGTTCAACAAGCAAGACCCACGTGTCTTAAATTAACCAACTTTCAGAAATCCATGCCATGGAATCATAGAATGTTGACTTGTCGATATGGTCGTATGACATTGCCAAAGATATGTGGAACACAAATCAAAATGTTTGATTTGAACCTTCTGAAGTTTGAGTGTGAAGAGATTCGTTTGTTTATTAATCAATCATATGACTCAACCCTTAAATGACCATTTCATTCAAATAAACACTCAACAAATATTTTTGTTTACTTTGAATGTGAGTCTTTCCGTTATCCAAACAGAAATTGATTATGATGATTAATGGAACATAATACCATTAAGTTCCAGCCTTTAAAAGGACTTTAAAATAAACACGATGACCCTACAATTAATGTAGCAGAACTTTGCTTCATTTCCTACTTGTAGGTCAATAACCAGACTTAGCTCCCGGAATTTGAGTTCCTAACAAGAGTTAGAACCTCAAGCCGTAATCTAATACCATAGGAGTTTATTTGCTAAGTCGTTTCTCTTTAATACAAACTTTTAGGTAGAAATTGAATATTGAATTCATTTCTTTTGTTCCCCTTTCCTATCCTTTCTAGCACGTTTTCTTATAGTCCTAAAGATTTTACTCTTTGCATGATCTTCTTACTTTGTTACGCTTAAAAAGTCCATTTCTTTTGTTCACTTTGAATGACAACATCCAATGAGTCTAATTCATTATCGAATCAAAAGAAAATTGGTTGTTAACCATTGGTTATACATGAGTCTTTAACTCAATACTTTATTATTTCAAAACTACCCAGTATTCTGAATATATGAGGTCCAATTGGTCTACCATTCAAATTCTAGTTTGAAAAAAAACATGAAGATCACTATAAGAAAATAGCATTCAAGATACGCTCTCACTCTCCTTTTCTTTGAGAATTACTCTCAAAATAGTTACCAATCGATCGAGGAAATATCGCAGTTCTATTGTCCGAACGCAATAAAATTGAAGATTTACGATTCTACAAAATGAACTAGCAAAGAAAAACACTTATCATACTTTAATAACTTGAAATAAAAGCATTCACGCAATCATCAAAGCTATTAAAACATTTCATTCATGCAAAAGCAAAAACTTGGTCCAAAATGAATGAAACGATTCCAAGACCCCAAAAGTCCTAAATCCTTAAGCAGCTTTAGCATATCTTAAGTAGTTTAAGATTTTAGGTAAGCAAAACCTATTGCTAGTAATCTCCAAATTACTCTTGGTTAATAAATTAATGCCATAATTTATCCCATTGCCACAACATAATGCCATTGTTGTTTGAGTTGAAACCACAATCAACGTGCTCCTTTAGGACGCCTTACCACCTAAGTCAACTAAAATAGCACCTCGCTTTAGCGTAAACCTACTATCTTAGATCCTTAGATTTTTGTAAGTGCTTGATTTGGAAGGCAATTTTTAAACTCAATATTACTTTGGACCTAGTTGTTTCTATGTTGGTTCGATTATTTAGTGAACTTAATCTAATCGAGTCATATGAAACAACCTATTTATGCAAAGCATACATACATTCATACATTCACGCATAATATATATATTAAATTGCATAAAGAAATGGTGATCTAGTATGGCCCAAAACATTTTGTCTTGAAGCATCCAATCTTCATCACCTCCTTGTTAGCTTGGCATTGTCTTGAATCTTCGTTCAAATGCTAACTTAAAGTTCTAAACTTAGAAATACTTGAAAATAATAAATTACATCAAAATTTCCATGGTACGCAGACCATATTTAAAACTTTACATTCAAAGATAGAACGGTATGCAGACCGTATTTAACTATCCTAAATGGCCATACTAGTCACTTGGAGTACATGCATTACATAAAATATATATTCTATGCATTCACCCATTCGTGTGCTAAAACGAATGGCCCATGTAAATATGCAAGTATTTACGTGAATTAATTAAAATTCACGTTCACATAAACGCGTCATAAAAGATTAATCCATTTCCAAATTATTAATCCTTAGACTTTATTCTAATTAAAAATGAATTTAATTAAAATAATGCGACCTACGAAAATAATTAAAATAATTATTTCATTTTAATTTCATTTAGTGGCTCCCACTCAAACCAATAATTATTCCGAATAATTAATTATGAAATATTAAATTAAAACTCGCGGCCCGGCCCAAGCAAATAAAATATTAAATTAAATATCCCGTTAGCCCAAATTAATGCAAATATACGAAGCCCAACGAAATAAACAATTTTCAACGAAAAAAGTCCGATTACGTAGTTGGGCTAGGCTTGCGCCCAGCCCTATGCCTTGCGTGTGGCCCAAGAGCGCACGAGCAAGGCTCGCACATCCAGGCCTCTCGTGCGCGCATCGCGTCCCCGCAGCTATGCTGCCCCTGCGTGCGTGTTGTGCGTCGTGTGTGTGCTGGACGTCGCATGGCTCACGCCTTGCTTCGTCGCAGCCCCGCAAGCAATGCCGCCTGCCCCTTCCCTCACCCAGCGCGCACGAGGCACGCAGCACGCTTGCTGCTGCCCGTGTCGCTGCGGCTCGGTCAAGCACAATGGCCCCGCATTGCTCGACGAGCCATACGTCCACCATGCTCATGTTCGTGCCTTTGGTTCGTGATACGGACCAACTTAATTAAAATTTAATTTAATTTCACGAACTTGCATTAATTTTATTTTTCAAAAAGTTACGATTTTTATTTTCGAAAAACAACGACTTTTAACGATTCAATAAACTTTAACGACAATCCAATTTCGTAAAATTATTAAATCAAGGGCTAAAAATATTCAAACTTTTAAGAACGAACGAATCAACATTTAAAGTTTAAAATTTTAATTAATAAAACCCGAAGCTTTAAATCGTTCATAAACAATTAAATTTCAGATTTTTAATAATTTGGTTTAAGTGCGATTAAAATTAACGAAACCATTCAAAATTTTAATCCAATAATTTTTAAAATTATCCACTGACCCATGAAATTATATCCCCTTTCCCAATTAACCGAATTATTAAACCAAAATTAATTAAAATTCAATTAGGGTTTCAAATTTTACGAATTGGGGAAAGGCGAAATTAGGGTTTATACTTATCGGAAAAATCTGAAATTTTTACCAGAGATGCAGAATGTAACAAAAAACATTGTGTAAAATCTTCAAGCAATTCCGAGTAGTTTAAGTCGACCTTTTAATTGAATCACTGTCCGACACTTTTAATTTTTAATGAAAAACTAACAAAAACGCCCAAAAAACGACACTTCGATGCCTGTTTTCGCAATTCTATTCTCATGAGTTGATCTTAGAAAATCGTTTTCAATCAGATTAGGGTTTTAAAAATCGAAAAAGCGAGCACTTTTGATTTCGGACCTGATTATTACGCAATTCATCCAATAATTCGTAAAAATTCCGAAAAATCAACAAAAATCCAAATTTTTTGACAGATGCAAAAACAATAATAATCATGCTAATTCATGCTTTGAATACATAAGGCTCATGATACCACTGTTGGGGAATACAGTTAAACATAATAACATGTGCGGAAACAATCCCCAAAGCCAGGAAACATGTATAAAGCACAGATTAAGCAAACTTACATTCGAAGCGTGTTTTCCACAATAATATGTCAACGAACACGAACAAAGAACTCCACTTGTCGTTCCTCTACTTGGTTCACCGACATGTTCAGATCCGTCTTGATAAACGTAGCTTAGACAATCATTCAAGAGTTTGTGCTTTTTGGGAAGAACACATCCATGGAGGTTGAGAGAGAATTAGGGTTTCTCTCTCCTCCTCAGGGTTTGATGTGTGTGGCTGAATTGTGTATTAGCTTAGGAAAACTTGTGTAGAATAATATTATAACCCCTTAGGTTATAATACTATCCGGCCAAGCCACAAGGGCAAGAACCGGACAGCAAGCCCATACGCGCGCACCACACAGGCGCTGGGCCTTGGGCTGCGCTGTGTGCGCTGCTGCTGCTACTCCTAACATGCGCGCGCGCACAACCAAGGCATGGGCCTTGCGCGCTGGTTCGCTGCTACGCCCAGTGGGCCTTGCGCGCATGCGCGCCTTGGCTCGTTGGGCTGGCAGCGTTGCCTCCTCGTATCCGCGATTAATATATTTCCGATATATTATTTTATCGTTTCGTATACGGCGAATCACCGTCGTACGATACGATTTATTCGTTTAGCCTAGCTTACGAATATTCGCGATACGATATACGATTCCGATGCAAGGTCTTATCGTATAATACGTTTTCCAACTAATGCCCGAAAAGCTATTAAATGAATTTCCGATTCATTTAATCAGGTGATCTGTTACATGCTATTGGTGTGACCTTGTAGGTTCAGTCAAGAGTAAGTTGTGAGCTTAATATTCATTAGAACTCACTGATCGGAAGCATTGCTCCAGCTAGCTGTTCCGATCACTTGATCTCACTGAATTATTTGTTCGCAATTAATCTGAACCTTGGTATTAGACTTAATGCACCTGGGGTGAAGGACATATTTCCTTCAAAGGACAAGGCCACCGTCCTCTTTTGTGGTTCCGACTACACACTCTTTAGTGTTTCGGACAGCATAGTACAATCTCCATTATTCAAGATTCCAAAGCCGCAAGCCATGCAATTTCAAGCAGTCCGGATCAACGCTTCGGGCAGATTTCGGTTTAAATTATTCAAAATTCAAGCATTCTAAGTCCTAGATCGGCGTCCTAAGTCGAGTCTGCATATGCATAGCAAAAGTTGAATATACTTTGACTTGTGCTTTTCCTAACCAAAAAACCTCAGTCAAAGTGGGGGATTATAGTGGGTATATACACCCGAAAAAAAATGGGCAAATTTTTCCAAATTTTTTGCAAAATTATCATGCATGCATATAGCTACAAATTTCAAAGGCACACACAACGCATACAAGTTCAAATATTCAAACATACAAAAGCCAATCTTCAAAAAATTTCCAAACCAATTCAAGTTCAAAACCATACAACCATACAAAATTCAAGTTCCAAACCGTACAAACCCATACAAGTACAACCCAACCTATACAAAATCAACCCAGGCAAGCTGGAACTCGCTACCATGCAGGGTCAGTCCGAGTCATCATCATCTGTAACGTCAACCACAGTGTAATACCCCGAATTTTTAAAACTCAATTAGTTATGCTTAATTGTTTTTATTTAGCTAAAATCGTTTTAAATCCTAATTTCGAACTTTACTTTAATTAACGAAATTTTATTTCACTTGAATTTTAATATCGATTACACGATTTACCTTTTAGATTTTAACAATTTAATTTACAAGGTTAACGACCTTTTTAAATCTTAATTATTTTCCGATTTCTAATAATTTCGAAACGTTCTTATTTTATTCAAAAACTGAATTTATTTTTCGTTAACGATATTTTTACAAAGGATTATTTTAGCTAAACGTTTCTATTAACAACAACAATTCTGAATTTTAGTTCAACTAGGCAAAATTACGAAAATGCCCTCGGAATATCAAATTGTCATTTCTCTTCTTCTCTCTTTGCTCTCCACGTATAAGCCAGAAAGAAACCCATCCTTCCTTCTTTATCTTCCCTAAAGTCAGACTTAATTCATTGCAAAGTCCCAATTGCTTCTTTCTTCTTCTTTTACAAATTCAGTTATTCAGAATTTGAGTTCAACCTGAAACCAAAAATCAATTTCAATTCCACTTCCCTCCTCTTCCCTGATTCGAACCACCACCGTGACAACCACCAACTGTCCACCACCATCTGCCACCATTGCCCACCACCTACTTCCCATCATCACCAACACCACCCAGCACCACCCGACCACCATCGTACCTCCGTTGTTCTCTCTCTTCTCCTTCGCGACCCACCTCCCCTGCCTCCCCTGCCTCCCCTGTTTGTTTTCTTTTCCCTTCTCAAAACACCACATCACGCCACCACAACCACAACCACCATCATCAATCAATCTTCACCCCAATCCCCGGCTAGCCGCCGGCAAGAACGACCCGAGACAACCCCCCTCAAACTCCCCAGCCTCTCCTCTTCTTTTCGCACTAACCTTCCCTCTCCCCCTCCTTGTTGTTTCGCCGCCGTGACCAACCACCACCATCGCCGTCGCCTCCGGTGCAACCCTGCTGCGCCGACCAACCAACCGCCACCTCCCTCCTCTCTTTCCTCCCTTGCTTCTCTATTCGTGCCCCCCTCCCTTTCCCTCTGTTCGTGCCTCCCCTTTTGTTTCCAGAAAACCAAATCAAGGTTTCCAAAACCAAACCCCTATTTGGATTGGGCCACTTTCATTTGGGCTTTTTGGTAAGTTAGAACCTAAATTGTCATTTCTCGTTTTCTAAATTATTAATTTAAATGTTTTAATAAACTTTTATGATATAATTATTAACTAATAAATTGTTTAATATTTTCAGGTTTTATTATCGATTTTAATAAAATAAATTACTAGCTTGATTTTGCAAAAACCGAATTTATATAATATTTCCATGTAAATTGATTTCTGAAATGTATAAGTATATTTCGAGTAAAATTTTGTTTGATAATAACGTTTTCATTAAATTTCAAAATTATACTTTTTATTAGAATTCGTTACTTAAATTCATTGCTTATTAAATTTATTATTCATAAATTATTGCTTTTAGATTATTTACCGTTGTAGTACTAATTCAATAATTTAATATTCTAAAAGAAATCGGACTTGGAGCTCAAGAAGAACGATCCATCAGACGGGAAGTATAAAGCTACGGTTGAGGTAACGGCTTTTGCTAGTACCCGCAATTCCCTTATAAATGTGTTTATGAAATTATGACGATATGATTGAATTTATGAACTAAATGCTTTGACATGTTTTATTGAATTGCGGGAAATGAATTATGTTTTGACTGAATTATTTCTTTATAATATGACTTGATTGAGTTTTCTCATAAAATGATGTTTATATGATGCCATGAATGAAATGATGTTTTATGGATCCTAGGATCTAAATGATGTTTTATGATCTAAAAGAGTTATGTTATTTCAATTGAAATACAAAAGCCAAGGCTTAGTAAAAATTACATACAACATGATAAATGAAAGTGAAAGACATAGTTTGTCTGGCGGTATATAAACTACCATCTTCCTATCTATCGGTCATGCATGCACCACGGACACCTGTCCACCCATGGATTACAAGCCCAGGCTCCCATGGTTATGAGCCCAGGCTCAGGGCCCAGGCCCAATGTTACAGTTTGATGATGAGCCCAGGCTCTTAGGGGCCCAGGCCCAGTGGAGAATTCCTTCACGGTTCATACTTGCCGACAACTAGCATGTTAAGTAAAACGTTTATGAATGAATTAAATATGATGTTTTATTAAATGTTTTACATATTCTGTTCTCCCTGTGTTATTAAATAAAATAAATTGAAATGAATTTACGTTGCTAGGATAGTCGTTACTGAGTCTTCGGCTCACCGTTTTGTTTTTCTGATTTAGGTACTGCGGGGATCGATGGAAATGAGTAGTGGCGAGGAATTCACTTTAATATTATTCACCTAGTTTATGCTTAAAGTTTTAATAGTTCAATTAAAGACTTTTAGTAAGTTATGTACTTTTATTTTGGGAATATAAGGGATTGTTATTTTAAATTGGAGGATTTAATGGCTTATGTTATGATGTTGCCTTGCAATTCCCAATAGGGAGTTACGGCGGTAATGTCCAGACCGAATTAGGTTAATTTTGCTGCTTAATTCCTTGAATTAGAGGTCGGGGCGTTACAGTATGGTATCAGAGCGGAGGTTCTGCGACCATAAGTGCTAAACCTCACCGAGTTTGCACGTAATAGAATTCATTAGGCTTTAAGCAAAGAGTTTTAAGGAATAAGTTAAAAAGAATATGTTAAAATCATGTTAATTTAAAATGAAATGAGTGTGAGAGTAGGAACACACGGGATAAAAGGGATTCATTTCTCCTGTTATTTATGTTTTCTTGATTGAATATGTTACGCGAAATATCGATTATCGAGGTTACTAACGATGCCAAGAACGAAGCCCACAACAAAGCGCAACATTCACGACGACGTCGTCCACAATGATGTTCTCCATGATGATTCCTATGACGACCAAATATATGGAAGACCGCAAGGAGATGATGGAACGATTAGGTACGATGTTAGCTGAATCGATCAAGAATTCTCGGGAAACGGAAGACACTAAAGCAAACGAAAGTGCGTCACTATTGAAGAAATTTCACCCTCGAATCCACCAATCTATGATCACAAGCCGATTTGATGGAATTTGAAGACTAGATCAATCATAGGGATCAACTACTCGAGATTTTCGAAATGCTCTAACGAATGGAAGTGAATATCGGGCTAAAACGAATACTTGTTATTGATGTTGAGGAAAAGTTCATTTCGTTAAATATTGTCCTAAACCACCTCCAATGAATACAGGAATATCAACCTCGACCAATCATGAACGAAACAACAACAATGCTAGGGATAATCATAATCCATCACGCCCACCGACATATGCAAGAGCTTACATGATGAAACACAAAGATGACGACAACACTAATGTTATTTTGATTTAGCTCTCTCTCGATTTAGAGTCGAACTTCCCTTGATTTCATGTTTATCGTCAGATGTCACGTTATGAGTTTTCTACCCTAGATAGGCTAGGCAAAGTTTAAGCATTACTTTGTCCTTGAAGAAGTTAAGTTAAGCACGGTGCGAACTCAAAGATTTTGTGGATGTGAATTGTTTTGAGGAATTTTTATGGTTATAAAATCTTTAAGGATAGTATAAACGTTAGGAGTACCCATGAGCATAAGGTTGTATTTCATGAGTGGTTGATCACTAATTAAGTTAAGATTATTCGAAGTTTAAGGTGTTAAAGTTATAAATAAAAGTGATTCTTGGGTTACCTTTCCGACGAATATATTTATGTTTATAAGTACTAAAGTCTATTATCTAGAAGATGAGGTATGCCTTATGCCTCTATTAATTAAGCTAAGAATTTATACAGAAAAGTTATAACGTGGCCTCTATTAATTAACGCTGCTAACGTGGCCTGAACGCCGCCAAAAAGGACGGAAAGATGCCGTCCTTGATTTGTCTTGTATGGGTGTACCTTCGTACGAATAGCATAATGTTTGGCGTGTAGTGTTTGCTTGGAGGTTAAGACTTGAATTTGCGTCTAAAAACAAGCCTTTCTGGGGTTTTTGAATTCCGATTTTACGGGACGGGGCCAGGCATGCTCGGTTTTGACTTGCCTTATATGATTTTGAGTGGAAAAGGCCTAGCAAGACCAATGGGATGGTCCACTAGTTGAGATTGAACTTGGATTTTGAAATTGGATTTTGAAAGTTGTATTTTGTACCGAGTTCCGGGAGGGGAACGGTCTCGGGGATTGGATTTTGGACCTTGGATTTTGGAGGTGTTCTTAGCAATTGGGATTTCCGCCTAGAGTTACTCCAATCGCCTAACAAGGATAATGGTATCGTCATCATCCCAAAGGGGAGACACAAATTAGGTGTCTACACTTACCCCTTTAGGATCAATAAGTAACACCTCGCTATGGCGGAAAACTATTACTAAGATTGATGTAAAGGTTATCCAAGTAAGTGTTATTTTGGCATGGCACCTTTTAACTCAATTTTTCAGGTTTGGAACTTAAGGCTCTTACTATGTTGGTTAGATTTTAAGTGAACTAAAATCCTTAATCATGCAACATAATCAAGCCACAATCTCATGCATAATTAAGACATATTTAAAGCAATAAATAACTTAAAGCATGCATAAGATATAAATGTGATCTAGTATGGCCCGACTTCATCTTGAAGCTTCAACTTCAAACTCAGTCTTGAAAATGGATTGGAAACTCCGTCTTGAATTTCACCATGGGAGGCGCCATTTTCTTCAAATAGGATAAGCTATAATTGAAACTAATTACAACTATTTGATGGTACACAGACCATATTTAAATTAAAAAACTTTGGTGCATTAGACCAATTTTACATTAAAATTAATGGTACGTAGACCATATTTTCTATCTTATTTGGGCCATACTAGTCACTTTCCATAACCTGCAAAATAGTACATTTACAATATACCATTCAACCATTCAATTATCAATGAATGGCCCACATAGCTGGTCAGTAGAACATATTATGCATCACATAAATATTTGCATCAATTAATCAAGGCTTCAAATAATCTACAAATTATTCAATCCTTATTAATTCTAATCGAGATGTTTTAACCTTAAAGGAATGTAGACCTAATCAAGAGTTTATGACTAAAACGCTCCCACTAAAACCAAGAATTTTACATGCTTTACGAATTTTAAACACAAAATTGTATTTCCTAGTCCAACCCGAAACTTACAAATTTAATTAAAATTTAAAGCTCATATAAATTATTATTTAAATCCTTTAATTTATTTTCAGTTGATTAAATTAATTAATTTAAATTTAATCAAGGTTTTAATTTTAGTAAAATAATTAGTATAAATAAATTTATAATAATTAAATTATTCAAAATTAAATTCCGAGAAAAAATTAAATTACGAATTTAAATTTAATTAAAATCGTTTTCAACCGAAAAATTAAAATTAAAACGAACCAGTCGGGCCAAGACAAGGCCATGGGCTCGTACACATGCCCGTCGAGGCCTGGTAGCATGCCTTGCCCCTCGCATTAATCGTACCGCAAGACACGAGCAACCAGGCGCAAACGTAGCAAGCCGAGCAAGCCACGCTTGCACGCAGCACACTCGCTCGCTGTGTCGAGGCTTCCCTCGATGGGCTGGCACACGCTGCTGGTCGAGCCATCCAACGCTGCCCGCGCGCGCGGTGTGTGTGTGTGCTGGTTGCCTTGCTCCTCGCCCCTCCGCCCACGTGCTTGTAGCACACAGCGCATAATAGGGCTGCTGTCTTGCGCGCGTGTGCCACGGCCTTGCTCGTTGCTCGTTGCATCTAGGTCATAAAATTTTAAAATTTTTCAATTTTAACAAATTTTATGGTGGTTTTTAATCATAGGTTCCTAATTAAATTGCTAATTAAATATGAAAATCAAATCAAATTCTAAATTATTCGAATTTCAACAAATTAATTACAATTACAAATTAGGTTGTATAATTAACAAGTTTAGGCATTAAATTTGTTAAACATATAGAGTAGGTCAATCATAGATTCAAGATTTACATACAAGATTCGCAAATATTTAATTTAACATCATAAAAATTATTAATTTTGCGTTCGAAAAATAAAACCTCCGAAAAGTCATAGTTAGGCTTTGAATTTGGGAATTCCGGTTTCGGTATCAAATCTTTGATTATAGTCAAAATTTTAAAACGTCGTTTACATGCGAAATTCACTATAAAATTATACTATTCCGACCATTATTGACTAAACTGCCGAAAATCCTGCGAACATATAATTAAATAATCGCACGTATTTGCAATTAATTACAATCAACGAAATTAATCACCCCTTTAATTCATTGCAAATTTATAATATTTAACCATGTTAACTATAATTGATTATTGAATTAATTAGAGGCTCGTGATACCACTGTTAGTTTATGACAAATTTAAAACATATATTTCATGCAGAAAAACCATAAAGCCAGGAATCCAAATTAATTGCCACATAGTCAATTAGCATAATCTAGGATACATACATGTGACGCGTGCCTTCCCTAGCTGCTCCCGAACCGAAAAGAACAAGTTTAAGACTCCAAGTGTCGTCCCTCCGTAGATAGTCCACAACACGTTCGGATCCGCCTTAGATTCAATTAATTAGAATATAGTCTAAGGTTTTAATGTTATTCGTACTTAATTATTTGGCAAATTAATAAGCTTAGTTTAATCTTATAACTATATGAATACTTGAGAATATGATCTATAAATTGTGATTAATCATCACCTATTTATAGGGTGGAATTATCGGACTTAGAAATCCACTAGGATTCAGTTTACTAATTCAATTAGAATTATACTTAAACTAATCCTTTGTTTTTAGTGTTTAATTAAACGACTAACTCTAGTGGATTTAGGAAAACAATCTAACCGGACAAATCCTAAGCGTCTAAGGATTCGAGGCATGCACGAACACAACAACACACACGCACAAGCAGCCCACGAAGGGCGATGTGCGCGCGCGGCCCAACAACGCTGGCACGCGGCCCATGCTGGGCGCGGCCAGCCTGCTACCTTGCCTTGGCTGGGCCTTGCCTTGCCTTGCGCTTGGCTAGGCCTGCCTTGGTAGGGCGGGGCTGCTTGTTTTGCTGCTCGCTTTGCGCGGGCTTCGCTAGGCGCTGGCCTGGCTTCGTGCTGGGCCCTTGCGTCTAGCAAGCTCGTCCGATGTTAATTTCGTACGTCGCGCTTCCGATTCGTTTTCCGATTCCGGAATTCATTTTCGATTCGAACAATATTTAATATTTCCGATTCCGGAATTCATTTTCGTTTCGAACAAATATTTCATATTTCCGTTTCCGGAATTTATTTCCGATTCCGATAATATTTCTGATTCCGGCAATATTTCCGTTTCCGACAATATTTCCGATTTCGGCAATATTTCCATTTCCGATAATATTTTCCGATACGTACCATGTTTCCGTTTCCGGCAACATCTACGACTTCGATAATATTTATATTTCCGATACGATCCATATTTTTGTTTCCGGCAATATCATCGTTTCCGGATTATTTATAATTTGCCTTTTGACGATTTTAGCTCCCACTGGAACCGAGATCCGTTGATTCCGAATATCCATAAATGGAGTATTTAATTCACTTAAATACTTGATCCGTTCACGTACTATTTGTGTGACCCTACGAGTTCAGTCAAGAGTAAGTTGTGGATTAATATTATTAATTCCACTTGAACTGAAGCGGCCTCTAGCTAGGCATACAGTTCACTTGATCTCACTGAATTATTAACTTGCATAATTAATTAATATTGAACCACATTTATTAGACTTCGCATTGAATGCATACTTGGACCAAGGGAATTATTTTCTTCACCGCACCCTTAGCGCGAGCCGGCGCCAAGCTCGGAAAGTGCTCATACGCCCAAATCTTCAAAAGAAAGCAAAGGCATCAGTCAATTCTTATGCGTACAAAATTCAAGATACAAACATACAAGTACAAAATACAAAATACAAAGAGTTCCAAATACCTCCAGCACGCTCCACAAAGCAGCGACACTCGCCTTGCTCTCCGATGTAGTTCGGGAGGCGTTCTTCATCTCGTACAAAAGGTGGTCGTATGCCAGAACACCCCAGTTGAGGCCTGAAACAGCCCCCAAGTCGCTCAACGACTTCAGAAAGCCCACCAGCACGCGGCTATTCCTGCCTGGAGCCATCACTCTACTCACAAGAGCCAGGAGGAAGAGTCGAACCCTCTGTTCCGTGGATATGTCCGTCATGTGAAGCCCAATCATAATCACCGCCACAAAAGCATGGGAGCCCTCCGCAATCAAATTAAATCCCTGACGCCCTCCGACTTCCATTTCAAGTTGGGATCAAAAGTCACCTCCCTCTCAGAAAAGGGGAGGCCCGTGATCATAGAAAACTCGAAAGGGGCCTGCAACCAGGCTTTGACGCCCCTCTTCCCTTGGACGCCTCCCAAAGCCTCCCAGAAAGGAGCCAAACCTGTCTGAGTCTAGATCGCTCGAGTCTCCTTGGCGTCGAAAATAATCGGATACATGTGTAGACACCTAATTCGTGTCTCCCCTCTGGGATGATGACGATACCATTATCCTTACTAGGCGGTTGGAGCAACTCGTGCGGAAATCCCAATTGCTAAGAACATCTCCAAAATACAAGATCTAAAATCCAATCCCCGAGACCGTTCCCCTCCCGGAACTCGGTACAAAATACAACTCTCAAAAACCAATTTCAAAATCCAAGTACAATCTCATCTAGTAAACCATTCCATTGGTTTTACTAGGCCTTTTCCACTCAAAATCATATAAGGCAAGTCAAATTCGGGGGCCGACCCACAAAACCGAGCAAGCCGGGCCCCTTCCCATACAACCGGAATTCAAAACCCGCAACGGCTTGTTTTTTTTACGCAAAATCAAGTCTTAACCTCCAAGAAAGCACTACGTGCCAAGCATCATACTATTCGTTCGAAGGTACATCAATACAAGACAAATCAAGGACGGAGCCCGCGTCCTTAATTTTGGCAGCATGGCCACGTCACCCTCGCCCAGCGCTGGTTTGGCGTGCTGCGCTGGCACTGGCTGGCGGTTTCCAGCCATTTTTCCTATAAATACCCCCTAATTTTCAGCATTTTGGGAGGAAACTTCGATATACAACGACGTAATACAAAAATTACGCCTCAAATTCAAGTCCAAAAATCCTTCAAAAACACATATAAACGTCAAGTTCTAAGCAATTGGGAGCTCTAAAAGGAATTCTTGCCTAAACCTAAATAGGTAATTTCGAATCCCACAATATTCAATCATGTTTCTTTGATTTTCCTATTTCAAAAATGATTAGCAAGTTGGCATTTTTACTACTAAAAATGTCACTTGCAACAATCATACATCTTTTCAAAATCCAAACTTTTCAAAATACAAAAATGCAAACTTTCAAGATTCAAGGATGTTCAAAGTTGTTTGTAATCACTTCTTTGAACTAGAATCACTTTCAAGTATGGAGTAATCAAAGATGACACCTTTTTAACTTCTAAAGGTTTAATGTTTTGAGATTCAAGACTCCATTTTTCAATATACGAGTTCAAGTTTTCAAATTTCAAGATCCCACAAAGTTTAGGGTTGCTCATGACTACTTCCCTAAACTAGGATCCTTTCAAAGTAAGAGCACATCAAAGATCTAACCTTTTCACCATTAAAAGGCCCGATATTTGAGATTTAAGTCTCTTAAGTTTCAATATTTCAAGTACAAGTTCAATATTTCAAGTTCAAGTTCAATTATTTCAAGTCCAATATTTCAAGATTCAAACTTTCAAGTTCAAGTTCTATATGCAAAATCTAGGATACTTTGGGATGAGAAACTTCTCCCAAGTTGAGATTTTTAGCTTTGAATCCGTGTCGGGCGCACTTATTTTTAAGGAGCCGCTTGGCGTTCGAATTTCATGTGCCCAAGTACAAATTTCAATATCGCAATTTCGATTATGCACCTTTCAATATTGCAATTTCAATTCTGCACCTTTCAATACCGCAATTTCAATATCGCATTTTCAATTCCGCAATTTCAATATCGTGTTGGGGAATACAGTTAAACATAATAACATGTGCGGAAACAATCCCCAAAGCCAGGAAACATGTATAAAGCACAGATTAAGCAAACTTACATTCGAAGCGTGTTTTCCACAATAATATGTCAACGAACACGAACAAAGAACTCCACTTGTCGTTCCTCTACTTGGTTCACCGATATGTTCAGATCCGTCTTGATAATCGTAGCTTAGACAATCATTCAAGAGTTTGTGCTTTTGGGAAGAACACATCCATGGAGGCTGAGAGAGAATTAGGGTTTCTCTCTCCTCCTTAGGGTTTGATGTGTGTGGCTGAATTGTGTATTAGGTTAGGAAAACTTGTGTAGAATAATATTATAACCCCTTAGGTTATAATACTATCCGACCAAGCCACAAGGGCAAGAACCGGACAGCAAGCCCATACGCGCGCACCACACAGAAGTTGGGCCTTGGGCTGCGCTGTGTGCGCTGCTGCTGCTACTCCTTACATGCGCGCGCGCCCAGCCAAGGCATGGGCCTTGCGCGCTGGCTCGCTGCTACGCCCAGTGGGCCTTGCGCGCTTGCGCGCCTTGGCTTGTTGGGCTGGCAGCGTTGCCTCCTCGTATCCGCAATTAATATATTTCCGATATATTATTTATCGTTTCGTATACGACAAATCACCGTCGTACGATACGATTTATTCGTTTCGCCTAGCTTACGAATATTCGCGATACGATATACGATTCCGGTGCAAGGTCGTATCGTATAATACGTTTTCCAACTAATTCCCGAAAAGCTATTAAATGAATTTTCGATTCATTTAATCCGATGATCTGTTACATGCCATTGGTGTGACCTTGTAGGTTCAGTCAAGAGTAAGTTGTGAGCTTAATATTCATTAGAACTCACTGATCGGAAGCATTGCCCCAGCTAGCTGTTCCGATCACTTGATCTCACTCAATTAATTGTTCGCAATTAATCTGAACCTTGGTATTAGACTTAATGCACCTTGGGTGAAGGACATATTTCCTTCAATCTCCCACTTGTCATTCAGACAAGTGTGCATCCACATTCCTTTGTCACTTAGTGTTACTTACTGAACATAAGGTAAGATCCAAGCCATCCTTATTAGGTCCAGAAGTGTTTCTCGGATTACAGAGTTCAACTGTCAAACTTTTGCAGAAGGTTAAGCCTAACCATTCTGAGCACGGCCATGCATTTTGCAGTATCTAACTCTCCGAGAGGCCTTGTTACACAACAAACACCATATCCTATCAAAGATAGGAGGACAATCCATTCTTGCAATCTATGAACACTCACTTTGATTCATAGTACGCCCAATAACTGCTTTTATAGCCTCCTTTTACGGTGCGACGTTTAGCTAGTATCAAAGCGAACTAATTCTCAAACGAGCAGACATAATCGCTCATGTTCTGAGGAATGGTTCTAATCACCATTGATGAGAACTACTTATGACATGACTTTAATCTCTTAAAGTGTTCTCATGGTCAATCCGATACAAGATCCAATAAGTATCTATGCAAATGATTTCTGACATCCAGTCCATCTAGTTCAAGAAATAGAACTATAAATCAACTTGCAATCTAATCTTCATTAGTCATTGGTCGTCCACCTTTCAATGACCTGGATTAGGGATCCTTTGTGACTTCAATATTCAAGTTCACTTATGGGTGTTTCTTTGTCGAAGAATCCATCTTGACATCCCATTTGAATGATTTGAATCACATGGACTTATCATTTAATGCTAAACCAAGATTAAATGAACTATGAAATATAATTTCATAAATAATAAATGTTTAAACCAAATGCTTACCAATTTGTGGGCCTCTAACCCAAAATCAAGCATTTAATGTTTTACAGATATAGGCCTTTCACCAAATACTTAAAACATTCATGGAACTCAAACTTGATTCCATATCTGCATATAAATGTTGTGTATCATTCAATGCAGAGGTTTAGTTTATCATACTTTTCTATGCTTAGCATCTTTTCTATTGAAAGACTTTCGATGTAAGATGAAAAAATATTTGAATATGTTTCTAGAATGATCTAGTCTTTCGTTGTTGTTTAGAATGATAATCATATCTAAAATAGAAAATCATCCAGGTAACAGACTTGTGATCAACCTGAGTTCATTGAAGAACTCCCACTAAAAACAATTCCCTTTCATTGCTTCTTAGGCAACAATGAATTCATTTCAATTATGTAGAATTTTAAATGATGCTTCCTTTTGGAATGCTCCAACCAGTTCACATAGATGTGGGAGATACATATTTCAACTGAGAACTTGGAAACTAATCATTGATTCAGTTTCCCATGCATCACATATGGTTTAGAACCTTTGTTACCACCTTTTAATCACGACGCCAAATTACCCATGTATGTTTGTGGTTTGCCTAACAACAAGATTCAACTTTTGCTTAGGCAAATGCATGTAGCATCAAAACTTTAGTTATCTTCACTTCCTCGTATCAAGTGCTCATCCTACATATCCAAATGTATTGGATGTTCTTGATACTGTTCCAATGATCTTTGATCCAGATCAATAGAGATTGGTATAAACTCGTCACGATCCAATGTTCACGAGTTATTTTGGCGATCTATATATCACATCATACATGATTGATTGTAATGCAAAAACCATTCGCATTTTGAATCCATTCATGTGACCTTTAGCTTTATTCTGTTTCAAGAGATACTGAATCTTGCTAAAATCTTGGCATTGCCATGTGATATAAGGTGAAGGCACCTCTTCAAGGTCCTTCATGCTTAACTTTAGTGATAACAGCCTAGCTTTATACTTAGTTAAAGCATTCATAACTTAGACTTACTCATATGGGTTGAGAGTCTCTTTTGAGTCTCTCCATTGTGTTTGATTTAGTAATTACTTTTACAGAATCCAAACAACACTTTACATCTTATCCAATAGATCTTTAACCCAGTAAGTTCTAAGTTTCGCCATGGTTCTAATATTGACAAATACTTTCAAATCTAACCTTTTAGAATTTGAATGTCATTTTTCAATACAGAGATATGTATCTCATATATAGAACCAATAAACTTGACCTAGCTCCCACTAAACTCCTCATCTATAAGATGATCCATATTTTCATAAGGTTATGATTGCTCAATAGCCTTTTAGACAAATATGGTCCAATTCCCACTTGCATGCTTTAATCTACGAATAGATTTCTTAAGCTTGCTCTTTTATCTAGCATCCAAAACTTTTACATTGTGTGATGTACACAATTCCTTTCTAAAAGTCCAATTGAGTAAGGTGTTTTGTTTTTCCAATTGTCATATTGCCATATGCAATGATTTCTAGATTTATCCAAAATAGTTCAAGCATTCCGACTTGGTGAAAAAGATTTCAACATTATCAATGCCGTGAAGTTGTTTACAATCTTTAACCACCAATCTAGCTTCTCTTTTGTATGTGTATACGATATCATCTTTGTATGTTTTGAAAACATGTTTACAACCAATGGGAGTAAACCCTTTATGCAAATCAACATTGTATGTTTAGAAAACATGTTTGCAACCAATGGGAGTGAACCCTTTCTGCAAATCAACCAAATCATAGATTTGATTCTTTAAGATGAAGATATTTCGGATAAAATTGGCCTCAAACCATTTCGTATGGCCTCGAACCATACTTATGTTTTTGATGGCCTCAAACCATTTCGTATGGCCTCGAACAACTTATGTTTTTGATGGCCTCAAACCATACTTGGGAATTTTAAATGCGTCGTAGCTAACATGTAAGTCGTATGTCTTTGAAGCACTTTCCAAAGTCTTCATAGTTTTCATTCCTCAAGATATCTATGTATCTATCTTGGTTGAATTCTATTCCTTATACGATTTACCTAGGTATTGAACATCAAACGTTAGTGTCTATAAAGACATTACTCAAGTCCTTTGAGTATTAGGATTCTCTTGAAGCACTTCTAAAGTCTTCATGAAGCTCTTCCAAAGGCTTCTAAGTACGGAGTTTTTCCAAAGACTCCTAAGTATCCTACATTTGTTTGTTGCTTGACTCGAAGTCCATTCGAGGTCATTTTTCTCCCACTTGCCTTTTTGGAAATATGATGGTTTCCTAAAAGACATTATCTTAAGCAACAACCATATGTTCTCAGATTTGTGGTAGAATCAATACCTTTTGTTTCTATGAGTCGCTCATAAAGAAACATATATCTATCCTTGAGTTTGTTTGATGTAAACACTAACTCCCACTAGGTTCGACAACCCTAGATATATATGTACTGAAAAGATGTACTGAACCGAAGTTCAATCCTTATGACATCTTATCCTTAGCTTTGACAACTTTGTTTAGTGTGAAAGTCACTTGAGAGTGTAATTAGAAACTAAATAGGAAAATAGTCGTGATTATCGTTAATCGAAATAGATTCAATTTCTCCATTTGGACATACCATATTCTTATGGAGCTTCGATTGTTATAATGCCATATAAACAATCTAGATAATCTTTCTTGGCTCATGCAAACATCACCTTGACCCAGCCTAGATGTTCCAAAATTCTTGCCAAGTTGATTTTATACCCTTTTGTGAATTACATTGAAGCATTTCACACATTTCACTTTGAGTAAATATAGCCATATTTTCTCAAATTCTTGTGAAATAGGTAAGTCATAAAATCCATCTTTGGCCCATGAACTTCATTGTCTTGAAACTTCTAACAATAGTCCATTTCTATGTCATGTTCAACAAGCAAGACCCACGTGTCTTAAATTAACCAACTTTCAGAAATCCATGCCCTGCAATCTTAGAATGTTGACTTGTTGATATGGTCGTATGACATTGCCAAAGATATGTGGAACATAAATCAAAGTGTTTGATTTGAACCTTCTGAAGTTTTGAGTGTGAAGAGATTCGTTTGTTTATTAATCAATCATATGACTCAACCCTTAAATGACCATTTCATTCAAATAAACACTCAACGAATGTTTTTGTTTACTTTGAATGTGAGTCTTTCCGTTGTCCAAACAGAAATTGATTATGATGATTAATGGAACATAATACCATTAAGTTCCAGCCTTTGGAAGGACTTTAAAACAAACATGATGACCCTACAATCAATGTAGTACAACTTTGCTTCATTTCCCACTTGTAGGTCAATTACCAGACTTAGCTCCCGGAATTTGAGTTCTTAACAAGGGTTAGAACCTCAAGCGGTAATCTAATACCATGGGAGTTTACTTGCTAAGTCATTTCTCTTTAACATAAACTTCAAGGTAGAAATTGAAAACTGAATTCATTTCTTTTATTCCCCTTTCCTATCCTTTCTAGCACGTTTTCTTATAGTCCTAAAGATATTACTCTTTACTTGATCTTCTTACTTTGTTGTGCTTACAAAGTCCCTTTCTTTTGTTCACTTTGGATGACAACATCCAATGAGTCTAATTCATTATCGAATCAAAAGAAGTTTGGTTGTTAACCATTGGTTATACATGAGTCTTTAACTCAATACTTCATTATTTCAAAACTACCCAGTATTCTGAATATATGAGGTCCAATTGGTCTACCATTCAAATTCTAGTTTGAAAACAACCATGAAGATCACTATAAGAAAATAGCATTCAAGATACGCTCTCATTCTGCTTTCCTTTGAGAATCGCTCTCAAAATAGTTACCAATCGATCGAGGAAATATCGCAGTTCTATTGTCCGAACGCAATAAGGTTGAAGATGTGCTATTCTACAGAATGAAATAGCAAAGAAAATATTTATCATACTTTAATAACTTGAAATAAAAGCATTCTCGCAATTATCAAAGCTATTAAACATTTCATTCATGCAAAAAGCAAAAACATGATCCAAAATGAATGAAACGATTCCAAGACCCCAAAAGTCCTAAATCGTTAAGCAGCTTTAGCATGTCTTAAGTATTTTAAGATTTTAGGTAAGCAAAACCTATTGCTAGTAATCTCCAAATTACTCTTGGTTAATAAATTAATACCATAATTTATCCCATTGCCACAACATAATGCCATTGTTGTTTGAGTTGTAACCACAATCAACGTGCTCCTTTAGGACGCCTTACCACCTAAATCAACTAAAATAGCACCTCGCTTTAGCGTAAACCTACTATCTTAGATCCCTAGATTTTTGGAAGTGTTGATTTGGAAGGCAATTTTTAAACTCAATATTACTTGGACCTAGTTGTTTCTATGTTAGTTCAATTATTTAGTGAACTTAAAGCTAATCGATTCATAGGAAACAACCTGTTCATGCAAAGCATACATACATTCATACATTCACGCATAATATATATATATTAAATTACATAAATAAATGGTGATCTAGTATGGCCCAAAACTTCTTGTCTTGAAGCATCCAATCTTCATCACCTCCTTGTTAGCTTGGCATCGTCTTGAATCTTTGTTCAAATGCTGAAAATAATAAATTACATCAAAATTTCCATGGTACGCAGACCATATTTAAAACTTTACATTCAAATATAGAACGGTACACAGACCGTATTTAACTATCCTAAATTTGGCCATACTAGTCACTTTAAGTACCTGCATTACATAAAATATACATTCTATGCATTCACCCATTCGTGTGCTAAAACGAATGGCCCATCTAAATATGCAAGTATTTACGGGAATTAATTAAAATTCACGTTCACATAAACGCGTCCTAAAAGATAAATCAATTTCCAAATTATTAATCCTTAGACTTTATTCTAATTAAAATTGAATTTAATTAAAATAATGCGACCTACGAAACTAATTAAAATAATTATTTCATTTTAATTTCATTTAGTGGCTCCCACTCAAACCAATAATTATTCCGGATAATTAATTATGAAATATTAAATTAAAACTCGCGGCCCGGCCTAAGAAAATAAAATATTAAATTAAATATCTCGGTAGCCCAAATTAATGCAAATATACGAAGCCCAACGAAATAAACAATTTTCAACGAAAAAGTTCAATTACGTAGTTGGGCTAGGCTTGCTTCCAGCCCTATGCCTTGCGTGTGGCCCAAGAGGCGCACGAGCAAGGCTCGCACACCCCTAGGCCCTCGCGCGCGCGCGTGCCCGCAGCCCTGCTGCCCCTGCGCTGCGTGTTGTGCGTTCGTGTGTGCTGGACGTCGCATGGCTCGCGAGTTGCTTCGTCGCAGCCCCACAAGCGTCCCGCCCGCCCTTTCCTCGCCCAGCGCGCACGTGGCACGCAGCACGCTTGCTGCTGCCCGTGTCGCTGCGGCTCGGCCTTCGTGTAGCAGCCCGTATGGCTCGACGAGCCATACGTCCACCACACTCGTGTTCGTGCCTTTGGTTCGTGATACGGACCAACTCAATTAAAATTAAATTTAATTTCACGAACTTGCGTTAATTTTATTTTTCAAAAAGTTACGATTTTTATTTTCGAAACACAACGATTTTTAACGATTTAATAAACTTTAACGACAATCCAATTTCGTAAAATATTAAATCAAAGGGCTAACAATATTCAAACTTTTAAGAACGAACGAATCAACATTTAAAGTTTGAACTTTTAATTAATAATATCCGAAGCTTTAAATCATTCATAAACAATTAAATTTCAGATTTTTAATAATTTGGTTTAAGTGCGATTAAAATTAACGAAACCATTCAAAATTTTAATCCAATAATTTTTAAAATTAGCCACTGACCCATGAAATTATATCTCCTTTCCCAATTAACCGAATTATTAAACCAAAATTAATTAAAATTCAATTAGGGTTTCAAATTTTACGAATTGGAGAAAGGACAAATTAGGGTACTTATCGGAAAAATCTGAAATTTTTACCATAGATCAAGAATATACCCAGAAATATTGTGCCAAAATTTCTAGCAATTCCGAGTAGTTTAGGTTGACCTTTTTAATTGAATTACTGTTCGACACTTTTAATTTTTAATGAAAAATTAACAAAAACGCCCAAAAAACGACACTTAGAGGCCTGTTTTTGCAATTCCGTTCTCATGAGTTGATTTTAGAAAATAGTTTTCATTCAAATTAGGGTTTTAAAACTCGAAAAACGAACATTTTTTATTTCGGACCTGATTATTACCCAATTCAACCAATAATTCGTAAAAATTCCGAAAAATCAACAAAAATTCCAAATTTTTTCGACAGATGCGAAAACAATAATAATCATGCTAATTCATGCTTTGAATACATAAGGCTCATGATACCACTGTTGGGGAATACAGTTAAACATAATAACATGTGCGGAAACAATCCCCAAAGCCAGGAAACATGTATAAAGCACAGATTAACCAAACTTACATTCGAAGCGTGTTTTCCACAATAATATGTCAACGAACACGAACAAAGAACTCCACTTGTCGTTCCTCTACTTGGTTCGCCGACATGTTCAGATCCGTCTTGATAATCGTAGCTTAGACAATCATTCGAGAGTTTGTGCTTTTGGGAAGAACACATCCATGGAAGCTGGGAGAGAATTAGGGTTTCTCTCTCCTCCTTAGGGTTTGATGTGTGTAGCTGAATTGTGAATTAGGTTAGGAAAACTTGTGTAAAATAATATTATAACCCCTTAGGTTATAATACTATCCGGCCAAGCCACAAGGGCAAGAACCGGACAGCAAGCCCATACGCGCGCACCACACAGGCGTTGGGCCTTGGGCCGCGCTGTGTGCGCTGCAACTGCTACTCCTTACATGCGCGCGCGCCCAGCCAAGGCATGGGCCTTGCGCGCTGGCTCGCTGCTACGCCCAGTGGGCCTTGCGCGCTTGCGCGCCTTGGCTCGTTGGGCTGGCAGCGTTGCCTCCTCGTATCCGCGATTAATATATTTCCGACATATTATTTATAGTTTCGTATACGACAAATCACCGTCGTACGATATGATTTATTCGTTTCGCCTAGCTTACGAATATTCGCGATACGATATACGATTCCGATGCAAGGTCGTTCCGATTCATTTAATCCGGTGATCTGTTACATGGCATTGGTGTGACCTTGTAGGTTCAGTCAAGAGTAAGTTGTGAGCTTAATATTCATTAGAACTCACTGATCGGAAGCATTGCTCCAACTAGCTGTTCCGATCACTTGATCTCACTGAATTAATTTTTCGCAATTAATCTGAACCTTGGTATTAGACTTAATGCACCTTGGGTGAAGGACATATTTCCTTCATATCGCACTTTCAATTCCACATTTCAATTCCGCATCTTTACTTGCCTAGTCCTTCTAGGCAATGTGGACCTACTCCCTAATCCTTTTCTAGGGGGTCTTATATTTACTAATTCCGCACTTATTTACAATTGTGATGTTGCTTTATTTGGTTTGTTGCTTTCATCACCATACATGCTAAATACAACAAAATGCAAGGTTACATCACGCTTAACAAAGATAATTTCTTGAACAAACCGATCTTAGGTTCCCTTAAATTACCTTTAAAGCAAAGTGACCGCCATACAATTAAAGATTCTATTTGCTCTAAAATTCAAACCCACATAGTCTAATCTAGGGTATATTTTCGAAAATGCTATGTCACGTACTCGAATAATTTCTAAAGCTCACAGAATAAGCATCTCGTTCCCGTGCCCGGATCTCACCCATCTGTTTCGAGGATTTAAAGCCTTATCCAAAATAGAGTCACTTGCGGTCTTTCCAAACGAGACTTTAAATAACGTTTGGTGGCGACTCCTTCGAGGTACAAAAATACAATGGTTTTCTAAAAAAAACCGCCCCCTTATAGGGAAAGGGCATACTTGCGATGCGACCAAAAACACCACCTACAATTCTGGCGACTCCACTAGGGATATTTCTAATTTCAATTTTGAAAATGCGAGCAGATTTCGAGCAGCAAGCCACTGATCTGCTTAAGTACTGGATGCCAGCACTAGCGCCAGGCGCAGCCATCTGCGCCCAACGCCACTGCCTGCATCCAGGACAGTGGCTCACAGTGGCTTGTCGCCCACTTTTTCTCAACATTTCGTGTTGGGAGTTAGTCTATTTTTGAATCTGGAAGGACGCTCCCAAACCTCGTGAACGAATGTCGAAAAACGAGCTTTACAAATACAAATTCGAGTACGATTTCAAATTTCAATTTCTAGGCATTTCATGCATTTTTCAAAAACCATATTGTGCAAAATGAATTTCTACCTTGCCCAAACGGATGTTTTCTACAATTGGGCTAGCCCCGGGGGCAACGAAATGGTGACTCTCCATACGGCTCCCGACCAAAGTGTGTGACCATTTCCGCGCCTACCGAAACTTGACATTTGCTTGACATTCCCGATGTCAAGTATGGAGGCCGTCTGCCGACACACACGCCCCTTAGGCGGATGTGCAAGTTGTTGCCGGATCCGTCTCTTAGTCAAGTACCTTTTTGACACCCTAAGCCAACCACTTGCATCATACAAAACTTAGACCGACCTTAGGTTGAGAACTTTGCATGTCGCATTCATACACATGTTAGTGTGACAACGTGTTATTTATGCATTGTGTGGGGCGTCTTTGCACGCGTGAATGGCTAACCTCGAGTTCTAGCTTGCCAAAACCAATTAGCCTCCAACTAGGAAACCAAAACCCTAGGAGCATCATTCAAGCCTCATGCATCTAAAATCGCCGATTTAAGGTCTTTTAGGAGTGCCACTCCTTTTGATTCAAAACCCTTAAACACGCCTCACACACAAATGTCAAATTCAAGATTCAATCCAACGGCGTCATAATGCCGGATTTTCGAGTCCAAATTCCAAGTTCGAAACTCAAAATGCAATCCAACGGCGTCATAATACCTGATTTTCCATTTTCAAACCTCAAATTTCAAGTTCAAAGTTCAAATCCAACGGCGTCATAATGCCGGATTTTCCATTTGAAACCTCAAAATTCAAATTCAAAATGCAATCCAACGGCGTCATAATGCCGGATTTTCCATTTCAAAACCTCAAGTTTCAAGTTCAAATCCAAATCCAACGGCGTCATAATGCCGGATTTTCCAATTCAAATTTCGAGTTTCAAGTCAAGATTCAATCCAACGGCGCCATAATGTCGGATTTTCTAGTCAAAACTTCTATTTTCAAGTTCAAAGTTCAAATCCAACGGCGTCATAATGCCGGACCTTCTAGTCCAAATTTCAAATTCAATCCAACGGCGCCATAATGCCGGATTTTCCAATTCAAGTTTCGAGTTTCAAGTCAAGATTCAATCCAACGGCGTCATAATGCCGGGTTTTCTAGTCCAAACCTCAATTTTCAAGTTCAAATCCAACGGCGTCATAATGCCGGATTTTCCAAATTTCAAGTTTCAAATTCAAAGTTCAAAACTCAAACCCAACGGCGTCATAATGCCGAATTTTCTAGTCAAAATTTCAAATTCCAAGTTCAAAACTCAAATCCAACGGCGTCATGCCGGATTTTCTAGTTCAAACATTCGAGTCTTCAAACCTCAAACTCAAGTTGCCAATTCCAATCTCAAAACCTCAAGTTCAAATGTCTAAACTCATGACCGGCGTAATACCAACCTTTTTTACTCAATCTTTCAAAACCTCAAATCCCATGTCAATCTTTCGAGTTTCAAGTCCTATGCTCAAAGTTTCAAGTTCCAAATTCATTCCATATTTCAAACCTCAAACTTGAAGTTCTAAATTCCGAACCTTTCAAATCTCAAGTCCTATGTTCGAAACCTTCCAAATCCATGATGGCATAATTTCCCTCATTCAATCTCATTCTCCAACACTTCAAAATTCCAAGTCCACGGCGGCATAATGCCGGACTTTCAAATTCCCAAATTCAAATCTCTCGTATTCATGGCGGAATAATGCGGGATTTTCCATATTCAAAGCCTCACATTCTATATACAAAAGTGCGTCCTTTCCAGTTCAAACTTCAAATCAAATTCAAACTTCAAACTCATTTTCGAGCTGCAAATCCTTGCCTTCCATTGCTCTCAAATTCAAAATTCCAAACATTTCCAATGGGTTGAAACTCCCCTGAAATAATACAAATTCGATCCCTCAAAACACTTCCAATGGGTTGAAAATCCCCTGAAATAATACAAGTCCAATTGTCAAATGGGTTGAAAATCCCCTGAAATAATTCAAGTTCCAATTCTCCAATGGGTTGAAAATCCCCTGAAATAATACAAGTCCAATTGTCAAATGGGTTGAAAATCCCCTGAAATAATACAAGTTCAAATTCCTCTTTTCCAATGGGTTGAAAATCCCCTGAAATAGTACAAGTTCAAATTTCGTATCCTATTCCTGGGTTGAAACTCCCCTAAAATATTCCAAGTCCTATCAACGGGTTGAAATTCCCCTAAAATATTGACGGGTTGAAATTCCCTTGAAATAATACAAAATCAATTCCCTTTCAAATGGCTTGAAATTCCCTTCAAATATTCCAAGTCCGACGGGTTGAAATTCCCCTAAAATATTGACGGGTTGAAATACCCTTGAAATAATACAAAAATTCAATCTCTTAGTACGAGTCCAATTTCGAAATTCTCAATGGGTTTAAAATAGCCCAAATTCCAATAGGTCGAAATATTCTTTCGACATTCCAAGTTCTAGTACAAAGAGTCAACTTCCACAAAAGAATGAAGGCTCCTCTCAAACACTTCCAACGGGTTGCAAATCCCGAAAACAAGTACAAAAATCCAAAATCCCGAATCTTCGGAGTGGCACTTAGAGTCAAGTCTAGGTCTCATTCATTGCATGCATATCATATCATGTGTCGGGAAGTCCAAGTTCTAAATCATGTGGTATGTCCTAAATAGGAGTCCGAGGATCCTGTAGGTTCGTCGAAGAGGAGAGAGGTTGAAAAGAAATCCATCAGCCCTAGCCCCCCTCATAGCCGGCATCGAACGAGCAGCCAGTTCATCTCCTACAAATCAAGCTTCAAGTCCCTTTCAAGAATCAATTCAAATGGCCACTTTCGATCAAATCACTCAGCTTAATACCAATCTGGAGAAAGTCCCTCAAGATATCTGCTCCAAATAGCAAAATGTTCAAGATTACTGTGGGCGAAGGATCTATGATGAGCGAGTCCGAGTCAGAAGATGAGTCTGGATCCGAGTCTAGTAATGAGTCTAAGAGTATGGGGCTAGAGTCTTGCATCAATCAAGAGCCTCTAAAGGCCGAGCTTCAAGTCAAAACTGTCGATGTAATGATTGCCAATTTCAAGAACACTTCAATTTCTACTTACTCCTCGAGTTCTAATTCAAAACACAATCCTAATGCAAACAACTTTGCTTCACAAGAAACTAACTTTGAAATTCTAAAAGCTATCGAAAATCGTGAAAACAGGACGCCCATAATTGAGGAAACAGAAAAAGTCAACCTTTCTAACAACAGTGATTCAAAACTAGTTCAGATTGGTTTAACTCTATCTCAAGCAGAGCGAGATGATCTTATCAAGCTACTTTCAAAGTACAAAGACGTCTTCGCATGGTCCTATCATGATATGCCGGGGGTTGATCTAAGCATCGGTCAGCATACAATTCCCCTCATTCCAGGTTCAAAGCCAGTCAGGCAGAAACTCCGTCGCATGAAAACGGATGTTTTCCTCAAAATTCAAGAAGAGGTCTCTAAGCAGCCAGAGGCCGGGTTTATTCAAAAGTCCAAGTATCCAGATCTTTCGAGGTATTGGGTTGCAGGCAAGTGTCCCAGTTCATTCAAGAAAACATTATATGCAGATACGATGTTCCTCACAAGTTCATCAGTGATAAGGGAACCCATTTCAAAGGAGAATGTGAAGACCCATTCAACAAGTACAAGATTCGAAATTTAAGTTCTATAATCTCTAACCGAGCAAGGTTGTGCCAAGCAAGGCATCTACAATTCCAAAGTACAAAATTCAAGTTACAAACTCCAAAGGTTCAAGTTCTAGAAACATCTACAAGCTTCAATAGTTCAAACTTCAATACAACAATCCCAACGGACCCATGCTCCGGGAAATTCAACATCATCGCTCTTCGCCTTATCGCCCACAAACCAATGGGGCAGTCGAAGCAGCCAACAAAAATATCAAGACCATCATCATGAAAATGACTACCAATTACAAGGACTAGCCCCAGAAGCTGCATTTCGCATTGTGGGGATATCGAACTTCAATTCGCACTTCAACTGGTGCAACTCCATTTTCATTGGTCTATGGAATGAAAGCAGTACAACCTATCGAGCTGGAGATACCATCTCTAAGGATAGTCCTCGAAAGAAAAATCCCAGAAGATGCTTGGGTACAAGCAAGATATGACGAGCTAGTCATGCTCGATGAGCGTCGGCTTCAAGCCGCTCACCATGTACAAGTCTATCATCGCCGAGTGGCCAGACATTTCAACAAAAGGGTCAGAACCCGAAACATCAAAGAAGGCGAGCTTGTCCTGAAAGCCCTTCGCAAAAGCACCATGGACCTAAGGTGAAAATTCAAACCCAACTGGGCAGGCCCATAAATTGTCAAGAAGATCCTCTCCGGGGGAGCAGTCGAACTAACAGACGTCGATGGAACAAAATTCAGATCTCTGATCAACCTCGATCAACTCAAGAAGTTCTATGTCTAAGTTCCATGTTCAAATTCAAGAATCCAATTCAAAGTCCTGTATGGTAGTTAGAACTACGTCCGGCCTGATTCCCTAACGGGACACGTAGGCAACCTCATTTCGAGGCCCGGCCACTTTAATGCAAAAAAATTCAAAATTCCCTCAATTAAGGGCATCCTAAAAATCAAATCACATTTCAAAACTCAATTGTTGTTGTCTTTATTCGAAATGTGTCAATTCAAAGCAAAGCATGTTCAAGCGGAATTTAACACAATATTTGGCTCTAAGGCCTTCAAAGCTATTTCAAATACAAAGTCAGGATCAAGTGAAGCAAAGTTCAAAGCCTTTTTCACTTCCTAAACACATTTTCTAAACACATGTTCCAAACACATTCTAAACACAATTCTTTCCAATACAATTTCAAAAACATTTAGACTACAAAGATCTAGGGTCGGGCGACTATGCTCTCAAGTCTTGGCACCTTGAGTATTATCCCCTGACTCCTCCCGCAATCAATCATCAATCTTCCCCTTGCCCAAGCGGCGGGAGAAGGAACTTGCTAGCCTTCCAAGGCGGGAGGACGATGAACCTCCTTTGGACTCCGAACGGTCAAGCACCGGATGGGCCACACTCCCGTCACCTTACTCATAGTCAGTTGATGCAGGACGTCTAGCTCTAAAACCTCGTACTCTAGCTGGTCCGGAGAGAGAAATGTCCCTCTCGCTTAGTCCTCTCATCCATACAATGTACCCCGCAGACAGAGTAACTGACTCAAGTGGGAACTGGGTACTCAAGAATGGCTTGGCGACCCAATACCGCCTCCAAACTTCAAGACGAGTTGCATTCAGCGCAACAGGTTTCGGGTTCTCTTCAGCACAGTCCGGGATCTCCTGTTTCAAGCCATACTGTCTCATCACTCGGGCAGGCGAGTAGAAGACCAGCATTGTGAGGCTTGGCACCCTCAAAGCAGTAGAACCAGGGGCATGTCTCATGGCAGCAATTCCCCACCAAGGAACTAACCACATTATACAAGATTCAATTCCAGAGAGTGCGCATCGCCACTCGTCCAATGAAAGTCGGCCATACATCATGGGCCGCACAGTGAACCCTTTCCTATTATAGCTCTCCATGTTCTCCAGTGGTGCCACCAGCATGAGCCTCTCCATAAGCCAAACCTTCGTGAATATACAAGAAACGCATTTCAAAATTCAACATTAAAAATTCAAATACAAGTACAAATTCAACATAAAAGAAAGCTCCAGATCCTTACTTGGAGTAACACCGGACTTCCTGATGGCAAAGAAGAGGGATCCGACTTCGGCAAGTCAAGGCCCAACAATGTCTTGCCAATCACAAGCGGCATTGGGTCCCGACCATTAGCAAACTGCTCTACAATCTCTATTAGGGAGGCATCACCATTGCCAAACCCCTGCTTCGAAAAGAGGAAGCGAGCAAAGATAGAAAAACTCAAGGCCCTTAAGCGGAAAACTATGGGAACATCAAGCCCAGCAAAGTAGGTGACAAGGAGGGACAAATCCACCTCTCTTCCATATACAACAGCACTCAAAAGTGGGGGCTTCAAGCCCAAATATGTTTCAAAACTCAAGAAAAAGTGTTTTTCAACACTGGGTATGCATGGCTCCGGCATAATGGGCCACCCCAATATGGCACAAAACTCTTCAGGGAGGGGACATACCTCATTATTCCCAAAATGGAAGACATGATGATTCGGATCCCAAGCCTCCAAAGCAGCAAGAATGAAGTGCACATCCATCTTTACAAACGTGAAGGAGGCAAGCACCCCAAGATGCATGCCATCAAGCTCCCTTTTCTCCAATTTGCCAAGCGAACCAAGCCACGAATTCAAGGCACTTTCAAAGGACATAGCCATGTTCTCTCTTCTTTTTTCGTGAGGACACAGTATACAAGGAATAGCAGGGAAGGATTGATGCAAGAAATGATCCGAAATACTCCCTATTTATACAAGAGTCGGCTTGCACGACACCACACTGGCGCCAGGCGCCATGTCCTACGCTAGGCGCAGGGGCCTGCAGCCAAGGACGAGGCCACCACCCTCTTTTATGACTCCAGGTACACACTCTTTAGTGTTTCGGACAGAAAAGTACAAACCTCCATTATCCAAGATTCCAAAGCCGCAAGCCGCGCAAATTCAAGCAGTCCGGATCAACGCTTCGGGCAGATTTCGGGTCAATTTATTCAAAATTCAAGCATTCTAGTCCTAGATCGGCGTCCTAAGTCGAGTCTGCATATGCATAGCAAAAGTTGAATATACTTTGACTTGCGCTTTTCCTCACCAAAAAACCTCAATCAAACTGGGGGCTTATAGTGGGTATGTACACCCGAAAAAATGGGCAAATTTTTTCAAATTTTTTTGCAAAATTATCATGCATGCATATAGCTACCAAATTCAAGGCACACACAACGCATACAATTTCAAACATTCAAACATACAAAAGCCAAAACTTCAAAATTTTCAAACCAATTCAAGTTCAAAACATACAACCATACAAAATTCAAGTTCCAAACCATACAAATCCTTACAAATACAATCCAGCCTATACAAAATCAACCCAGGCAAGCTGGAACTCGCCACCATGCAGGGTCAGTCTGAGTCATCATCAGTTGTGACATCCACCACAGGCTCCTTGTGAAGGAAATAATGCCCTTGGTCCAAGTATGCATTCTATGTTAAGTCTAATAAATGCGGTTCAGTATTAATTAACAAGTTAATAATTCAGTGAGATCAAGTGAGCTGAATGCCTAGCTAGAGGCCGCTTCAGTTCAAGTGGAATTAATGATATTAATCCACAGCTTACTCTTGACTGAACCCGTAGGGTCACACAAATAGTACGTAAACGGATCAAGTATTTAATGGCATTAAATACTCCATCTATGAATATTCGGAACCGACGGATCTTGGTTTCAGTGGGAGCTAAGATCGTCACAGGCAAGAAATGAATACTCCGGAAACGATGATATTGCCGGAAACGGAAATATGGATCGTATCGGAAATATGAATATTATCCAAGTCGTAGATGTTGCCGGAAACGGAAACATGGTACGTATCGGAAAATATTATTGGAAATGGAAATATTACCAGAATCGGAAATATTGCCGGAAACGGAAATATTGTCAGAATCGGAAATATTGCCGGAATCGGAAAATAATTCCGGAAACGGAAATATTAAATATTTGTTCGAAACGGAAATTAATTCCGGAATCGGAAATATTAAATATTGTTCGTATCGGAAATAGATTCCGGAAATGGAAATTTAATCGGAAGCGTATCGTACGAATTAGCATCGGACGAGGCTTGCCGGACGAAGGCCCAGCACGAAGCCGGGGCCATCGCCCAGCAAGCGTGCGCGCCACAAGCCCAGCCAAGGCAGCGCCCAGGCCTACCGCAAGGCAGGCCCAGCGCGCGCCAAGGGCCACGGCTGCGTGGGCCGTGCTGCGCGGGCTGCTGCTCGCACGCGCATGGGCAGCCCTTGTGGCTGCCGTGTGTGTGTGAGTTTGTGCTCATGCGTGATTCCTGAATCTACAAGAGTCAGTGTATGATTAAATTTCTATTCCTAATTGGATAAATTAATTAAATAGAATTCATGTAGGATTCTAATTCCAATTAATTCGCATCCTACTAGGATTACGATTCCTTTTCCATAACTCTATAAATAAAGGCCTAGGGGTCATAATTTATACACAAGTTTCAAAGTATTCAAAAGTGAGTTTTTTTGAGAGAAAATTAAAACACATCTTGCTCATAAAAGTGCCGAATTTTCTAGTACCTTAAGGGCGGTTCTAGTTGGTCAATCTTAAGGCGGATCCGGACGTGCTGTGGACTATCTACGGAGGGACGACATTTGGAGTCCTAAAAGACTTGTTCTTGTTCGGTTCGGGCGCAGCTAGGGAAGGCACGCAACAAAGAGTATGCATCTAATTATGCTATATGATTATGTGTAAATAATATGTTTCCTGGGTTAATGGTTGTTTCCGCATGATCTATGTAAATGTCATATGTATCATAACCTAACAGTGGTATCACGAGCCCCTTATTATTTTCATAATCTAAATTGCATGAACATGGTTAAATATTACAAATTTGCAAGAATTAAAAGGGGTGATTAATTTTCGTAATTGTTAATTAATTGCAAATTGCGTTTATTTAATTATATGTACGCAGTTTTTCGGCAGTTTCTTCATTACTCATCCGAATTGAGTGATTTTTGTGTCAATTCCGCATGTAAAAGGCATTCTAAAATTTTGACAAAAATGGTATTTTTCTGCCGAACCCAGAATTCTCAAAATCGAAGCCTAACTATGACTTTTCGAAGGTTTTAGTTTTTCGAATGCAAAATTTCGTAAATTTAAGATGTTAAATTAAATATTTGCGATTCCTGTTGATAAATCTTGAATTTTTGATTGACCTACTGCATATGTTTAACAAGTTTGAATGCCTAGTCTTGTTAATTATGCAATCTAATTTGTAATTATGATTAATTTGTTGAAAATTAGAATAATTTAGAATTAATTTGATTTTCATAATTAATTGTAATTTAATTAGAAACCTATGATTAAAAACCACCATAAAAATTGTAAATTTACGATAAATTTTAATTTTTTATGACCTAGACTTGAATCCATATCAATCGGAAATCAATTGAAGAACAAATTTTCGATTTTTCGCCCTAAAATTATGAAATTAATAATATTTATTAATTTGTCATTAATTTTAAATATAAATTTTAAATTTTTTTGCGATTCGTTCAAATAACTTGCACGCACGAAGCAATGGACGCTTCGTGTTACCCTTAAGGGGTGTTGTATAATGCGGGCATGCGACGACGAGCAAGGGAGCTCGTCGCCCGTGCGGCACGAATGCAATAAGCAAGGGCGTAGTGCACGAGCACAAGGCAGCAGCCCTGCCTTGTGTCGTGTGCCACGAGCAATGAACGAATGGGCATGGCCGAAGGGCGAGCCAAGGCAGTCGCGTGTGGGCAGCAAGCGAGCTGCGCCACAACGCGCGCTGCCTCGCACAAGTGTGCGCAGCCTCGCGCGCAGCGAGCGCAAGCTCGCGTGCCACGAGCGCTGCGCCCAGCACTGCTCGCGCGCGCAGCGCGCGATGTCGCTCGCCCAGCGAGCGATGTCGCGCACCAGCGAGCGATGTCGCGCACCAGCGAGCGATGGCTCGCGCCAGCGAGCGATGGCTCGCGCGCGCAGCGCGCGATGTCGCTCGCCCAGCGAGCGATGTCGCGCCCCAGCGAGCGATGGCTCGCGCGCACAGCGAGCGAGCCAGCGCGCCCAGCGAGCGATCTCGCGCGCGCACTGCGAGCGATAGCTCGCGTGCGATGGGGCGCTGTGCGGAGGCTTGCGATGAGACAACAGCAGCTATGCGACGAGCGCATGGGCTGCGCGCACATGGCCAGCAATGGCTGTGTGCGTACGGCCCATGGGCGTGCAACGCGTAGGGTGTTTGCGTTACGATTAGATCGTTTTGAATGTTTAATTTGAAAATTTCAGTTCACGTAATTTTAATTAATTTTAAAATTAATAATTTGAATTAATTTCTTGGATTTTAATTTTGAATATTATAATTATAATAAATGGAATTTATTCTAATTATTTTACTAAAATTAAAATCATGAATTAATTTAAATGCGACTGAAATTAAATTAAATTTTTGGATTCAATTATAAATTTATATGAGCTTTAAATCTTAATTAAATTTGTATGTTTCCGGTTAGACTAGAAATACAATTTTATGTTTAAAATTAGTAAAGCATATGAATTTATTGGTTTGAGTGGGAGCGCTTTTTAGTCATAAACTCTTGATTAGGTCTACAAATCCTTAAGGTTAAAACAACTCGATTAGAATTAATAAGGACTGAATAATTGGTAGATTATTGGTGCCCTTGATTAATTGCTGCAAATGTTTACGTGATGCATAATGTGTTTTACTAACCAGCTATGTGGGCCATTCATGATAATGAATGGGTGAATGGTATATATTGTATATGTACTGTTTTGCAGGTTATGAAGTGACTAGTATGGCCCAAATAGGATAGAAAATATGGTCTGCGTACCATTAATTTGAATGTAATTGGTCTAAAGCACCAAAGTTATTTTTTAATTCAAAATGGTCTGCGTACCATCAAATAGTTGTAATTAGTTATAGCTTATCCTATTTGAAGAAAATGGTGCCTCCCACGGAGATTTTCAAGACGGACTTTGAAGTCAAAGCTTCAAGATGAAGTCGGGCCATACTAGATCACAAATATCTTATGCATGTTTTAAGTTATTTATTGCTTTAAATATGTCTTAAAATGCATGAGATCAAAAGCTTGATTATGTTGCATGATTAAGGATTTTAGTTCACTTAAAATCTAACCAACATAGTAAGAGCCTTAAGTTCCAAACTTAAAAATTGAGTTAAAAGGTGCCATGCCAAAATATACACTTGCTTGGATATCCTTTACATCAATCTAGTAATAGTTTTCGCTCAGCGAGGTGTTACTTATTGGTCCTAAAGGGGCAAGGTACACAAATAATTGTGAGTACATGTTAGTTTTGGTGAAACTCAACGATATAAGTAAGGAGTCCTTTTATGTCGTGGCAAATTCGATAGGTTTACCTAATAAGTTCTTAGACGTACCTATCAACCAAGAATAGTTTCTAGACTATTAGCAAAAGGCTTTTGCTTACCTAAGATGTTCTAGGATTAAGTCGACAAACTGTGCTTAGTTCTTCAATGATTTTAGGATCTTGGAATCATTTTATTCACACCTGCCGGAACACATAACTTGAATAAAATGCTTAATAAACATTGAATTATGCATGTATGCTAGAATTTAAGTTTATTAAGAGAAACTGTGAATGGTTATTTATTTGTTTATTCTTTTCAATTGTAGTTTTTAATATGGCAAACAACAATTCATTCAACATTCGATCAATTCTCGAAAAGGAGAAGTTGAACGGGAAAAACTTCCTTGACTGGCAAAGGAACTTGCAAATAGTTCTTATGCAGGAAGAAAAGGAGTATGTCCTAGATGAGGCGATGCCCGAAGCTCCAGGCGACGGGATCACTCAGGCAGCCCTCAATCGTTGGATTGATGCCAACAAGGATGTGAAATGTCTAATGCTCGCCACTATGAGTGCGGATCTGCAGAAAACGTTCATCAACTCAGATGCTTTCACAATCATCAGTGAGTTGAAGAACATGTTCCAAGATCTGGCTCGAGTCGAAAGATTCGAGACTCATAGGCAAATTCTTGAGACCAAGCTTAAGAAAGGCGAGCCCGTAAGTCCACATGTTCTCAAAATGATTGGACTCATTGAGAATATGAGTCGGCTGGATCAGCAATTTTCTCAGGAAATGGCTATAGACACCATCCTCCATTCTCTTCATAGCGGGTATGATCAGTTCAAACTGAACTACAGTATGAATAGTCTGGACAAAACGCTCACTGAGCTTCACGGTATGCTGAAGACCGCTGAAAAGACGCTCAAAAGTGATAAGCAGGATGTGCTTATGGTGCGTGGGGGCAAGTTCAAGAAATCTGGAAAGAAGAGGAATGCTAAGAAAGGTGGCAACAAAGCCAGCCCAACTAAGCAAACTGGCGCCAAATCTGCAAAGAGGAAGGTCAGTCAACCCACTTCTGAATCCGAATGCTTCTACTGCAAGAAGAAGGGGCATTGGAAGAGAGATTGCTTGAAGCTAAAGGAAGATCAGAAGAACGGAACAGTCGTTCCATCTTCAGGTATTTTCGTTATAGACTGTATACTTGCTAATTCAACTTCTTGGGTATTAGATACAGGTTGTGGCTCACACTTATGTTCCAATCCACAGGGACTAAGAAGAAGTAGAAAGTTAAGCAAGGGAGAAGTCGACCTACGAGTGGGAAATGGAGCACGGATTGCTGCATTATCCGTAGGAACTTACTATTTGTCGTTGCCCTCCGGGCTAGTTTTGGAACTGGAAGAATGTTTCCATGTTCCAAGTCTTACTAAAAACATCATTTCAGTTTCTTGCTTAGATGCTAAGGGATTTTCCTTTATAATAAAAGACAATAGTTGTTCGTTTTATTTTAAAGAGATGTTTTATGGATCTGCTAGATTAGTCAATGGACTTTATTTATTAGATCACGACAAACAAGTATATAACATAAATACCAAAAAGGGCCAAAAAGGATGATTCAGATCTCACCTATCTGTGGCATTGTCGATTAGGCCATATAAACTTGAAACGCTTAGAAAGACTTCAAAGAGAAGGAATTCTAGAACCATTTGACTTAGAGGATTATGGTAAATGCGAATCATGTTTACTTGGCAAAATGACAAAGCAACCTTTCTCTAAAGTCGGAGAAAGAGCAAATGAACTATTGGGTTTAATCCATACAGATGTATGTGGACCAATGAGTACAAATGCTAGAGGTGGTTTCAGCTACTTTATCACTTTCACTGATGACTTCAGTAGGTATGGTTATGTCTACCTAATGAAGCATAAGTCTGAATCCTTTGACAAATTCAAGGAATTTCAGAGTGAAGTAGAGAATCAATTAGGCAAGAAGATCAAGGCACTGCGGTCTGATAGAGGCGGTGAATATCTGAGCTATGAATTTGATGACCATCTGAAAGAATGTGGAATTCTATCAGAATTGACTCCTCCTGGAACACCACAATGGAACGGTGTGTCAGAACGGAGGAACAGAACCTTGCTAGACATGGTCAGGTCAATGATGGGTCAGGCCGAACTTCCATTAGAATTTTGGGGACATGCACTAAATACAGCTGCACTCACTATAAATAGAGCTCCGTCTAAAGCTGTCGAAAAGACTCCATACGAATTATGGTTTGGAAAGCCTCCAAATGTGTCTTTTCTTAAGATTTGGGGATGTGAAGTATACGTCAAACGATTAATTTCAGACAAACTTCATCCAAAATCTGACAAATGTATCCTTGTGGGCTATCCAAAGGAAACAAAGGGGTATTACTTCTACAATACATCTGAGAACAAAGTGTTTGTTGCTCGAGATGGTGTCTTTTTGGAGAAGAATCACATTTCCAAAATGACAAGTGGGAGAAAAGTAGACCTCGAAGAAATTCAAGTCGAACAACAAACTCTAGAGAATGCTCAAGATGACATTCAGGATGAAACTCAGAGATCTTTAGAAGAATCTGGTGAGAATCATGGTCAATCTAGAAATGTTACCCCGCGTAGATCGCAAAGATATAGATCTCAACCGGAAAGGTACTTAGGTATTTTGACGAACGAGAGCTATGACGTTCTATTACTTGAAAGTGATGAACCTGCGACTTACAAGCAAGCTATGACGAGCCCTAGCTCCAAGCAATGGCAAGAAGCCATGCAATCTGAATTAGACTCCATGTTTGAAAACCAAGTATGGGATTTGGTCGATTTTCCAGATGGCTACCAAGCCATTGGAAGCAAATGGGTTTTCAAACTGAAAAAGGACAAGGATGGGAAACTTGAAGTTTTCAAAGCTAGATTGGTTGCAAAAGGTTACAGGCAAGTCCACGGTGTGGATTACGATGAAACCTTTTCACCAGTTGCAATGCTAAAGTCTATTCGAATAATGTTAGCAATCGCTGCATATTACGATTACGAAATATGGCAGATGGATGTCAAAACTGCTTTCTTAAACGGCGTTTTAACAGAAACTGTGTTTATGACACAGCCTGAAGGTTTTGAGGATCCAAAGAATGCTAAAAAGGTATGCAAGCTAAAGAAGTCAATTTACGGATTGAAGCAGGCATCCAGGAGCTGGAATATACGTTTTGATGAAGCAGTCAGTGACTTTGGTTTCATCAAGAACGCGGACGAATCTTGTGTATACAAGAAGGTCAGTGGGAGCAAAATTGCTTTCCTAGTATTATATGTCGACGACATATTGCTTATCGAAAATGACATTCCTATGTTGAACTCTGTCAAGATTTGGCTTGGGAAATGTTTTTCGATGAAGGATCTAGGAGAAGCACAGTACATATTGGGCATCAAGATTTACAGAGATAGATCTAAAAGGATGATTGGACTTAGTCAAAGCACTTATATCAATAAGGTGCTTGATAGGTTCAAGATGGCGGACTCCAAGCGAGGCTACCTACCCATGTCTCATGGAATGACTCTAAGCAAGACTCAGTGCCCAAAAACACTTGATGAGCGTAGACGAATGAATGGGATTCCATATGCATCATTGATTGGTTCAATAATGTATGCTATGATATGTACACGCCCGGATGTTGCGTACGCACTCAGTGCTACGAGCAGATACCAGTCAGACCCAGGAGAGGCGCATTGGACTGCTGCCAAGAACATTCTGAAGTACCTGAAAAGGCACAAAGATGACTTCCTGGTCTATGGTGGAGATGATGAATTAATTGTTAAAGGCTATACGGACGCAAGTTTCCAAACCGACAAAGATGATTTCAGATCACAGTCTGGGTTTGTCTTCTGCCTCAACGGAGGAGCAGTAAGCTGGAAAAGTGCTAAGCAAAGCACCATTGCGGATTCTACAACTGAAGCGGAGTACATTGCTGCACATGAAGCAGCAAAGGAAGCTATATGGCTAAGGAAGTTCATAGGAGAACTTGGTGTAGTCCCCTCCATTAAAGGACCAATAGCCCTGTATTGTGATAATAACGGAGCTATTGCACAGGCAAAAGAGCCTAGACACCACCAGAGAGTCAAGCATGTACTTCGTAGATTTCACCTTCTACGAGAGTTCGTTGAAAGAAAAGAAGTCGAGATAAGCAAAATTGGAACTGATGACAACATATCAGATCCATTAACTAAACCTCTGCCGCAAGCGAAGCACAACTCGCACACTGCAGCTATGGGAATCAAGCATATTGGAGAATGGCTTTGATGTCTCTGTTTAATGTTTTAAAGTTTTAGAGTTTAAATCTTTGTAAAACATTATTGGTTAATCATTCACAATAAATGAAAGAAATTCATTTTTCCATTTAATTTGTGGTTTATTAAATGATGAGTCCCTTCAACTTGACGATATATTCAAGATAGACTGTCAGGACCAGTCCTGTGACTAAGAAATGTCTATCAAGTGAACTTGAATGTCAAAGGTTGAAAATGGTCCCTAATCGGAGTTTTCTATAAAATTGGACGCATAGAAAACGTTAGACGATTAGAATGCAAGATGACTAGTAGTTCTGTTTCTTGAACTATGTGGACATGGCAATGTCATAATCATTTGCATAGATACTTACTTTGGGAAGACTAGTATCGGACAAGACCTATGAAACTTTACTGTAAGAGATGAAAGTCTGTCATAAGTAAATTTCATTAAATTATTAGACACTAAATCCTCAATACCTGAGTGATTTGAGATTACTTGTTTGAGAACTGGTTGCTTTGACGTTGACCAACCGTCGCACCGTAAAAGGAGGCTATAAAGGCAACGCTCAGGTAATCACCTATCAAACGAAGTCTAATCTCAAGATCGCAAGATTGGGATTGTCCTCCCATAAATCGGGATGAGATGCTTAAAAGTTGTACAAGGCCACTCGGAGAGCTAGAAACTGTGAAATGCATGGCCGTGCTCGGATGAATCATAGGCTATGATTATCTGTTTATTTGATCAGTTGAACTCTGAAACCGAGGAACACCTCTGGACATAATAAGGATGACAACTCTTACCTTATGTTCAAGAGCAAGCATCGAGCGACAAAGGAATTAGGAAATGCACACTTGTCCCTAAGGACAAGTGGGAGACTGAAGGAAATAATGCCCTTGGTCCAAGTATGCATTCTATGTTAAGTCTAATAAATGCGGTTCAGTATTAATTAACAAGTTAATAATTCAGTGAGATCAAGTGAGCTGAATGCCTAGCTAGAGGCCGCTTCAGTTCAAGTGGAATTAATGATATTAATCCACAGCTTACTCTTGACTGAACCCGTAGGGTCACACAAATAGTACGTAAACGGATCAAGTATTTAATGGCATTAAATACTCCATCTATGAATATTCGGAACCGACGGATCTTGGTTTCAGTGGGAGCTAAGATCGTCACAGGCAAGAAATGAATACTCCGGAAACGATGATATTGCCGGAAACGGAAATATGGATCGTATCGGAAATATGAATATTATCCAAGTCGTAGATGTTGCCGGAAACGGAAACATGGTACGTATCGGAAAATATTATTGGAAATGGAAATATTACCAGAATCGGAAATATTGCCGGAAACGGAAATATTGTCAGAATCGGAAATATTGCCGGAATCGGAAAATAATTCCGGAAACGGAAATATTAAATATTTGTTCGAAACGGAAATTAATTCCGGAATCGGAAATATTAAATATTGTTCGTATCGGAAATAGATTCCGGAAATGGAAATTTAATCGGAAGCGTATCGTACGAATTAGCATCGGACGAGGCTTGCCGGACGAAGGCCCAGCACGAAGCCGGGGCCATCGCCCAGCAAGCGTGCGCGCCACAAGCCCAGCCAAGGCAGCGCCCAGGCCTACCGCAAGGCAGGCCCAGCGCGCGCCAAGGGCCACGGCTGCGTGGGCCGTGCTGCGCGGGCTGCTGCTCGCACGCGCATGGGCAGCCCTTGTGGCTGCCGTGTGTGTGTGAGTTTGTGCTCATGCGTGATTCCTGAATCTACAAGAGTCAGTGTATGATTAAATTTCTATTCCTAATTGGATAAATTAATTAAATAGAATTCATGTAGGATTCTAATTCCAATTAATTCGCATCCTACTAGGATTACGATTCCTTTTCCATAACTCTATAAATAAAGGCCTAGGGGTCATAATTTATACACAAGTTTCAAAGTATTCAAAAGTGAGTTTTTTTGAGAGAAAATTAAAACACATCTTGCTCATAAAAGTGCCGAATTTTCTAGTACCTTAAGGGCGGTTCTAGTTGGTCAATCTTAAGGCGGATCCGGACGTGCTGTGGACTATCTACGGAGGGACGACATTTGGAGTCCTAAAAGACTTGTTCTTGTTCGGTTCGGGCGCAGCTAGGGAAGGCACGCAACAAAGAGTATGCATCTAATTATGCTATATGATTATGTGTAAATAATATGTTTCCTGGGTTAATGGTTGTTTCCGCATGATCTATGTAAATGTCATATGTATCATAACCTAACACCTTGTCCCTGTTTCGCCTCCTGAGGCGCTCCAGATCCCGATCCAGCTCTGTCCTAGAGGTACTAGGATCCTGCTCCGAGATACGAAGTGTGCCAGGAGAGGGATGAACTCCCTGTTGAGGAGAGGGATACTGATAAGGCGGCGGCATCGCCATGTACTGGTACGGCGCTAACATCTGAGCCTGACGCATCCTCTCCATCTCCGCATAGTAGGCCCATGAATCTGCACCCCAAGGCTGAGGACCACTCCCTCCGAAGTAGTAACCGGGAGGAGAAACAAAAGGGCTCGAACTGCTTGCACCTCCAAACGAATGCTTGGTAGGATCAACATGTACAAAAGAGGCAGCCCTCTGATCAGCATCTGAATGCCTCTGATGAGCTCTAGCACTGGACCCCTGTCCCAGGTCCAAGCTCGGCCCCTCCTGCCTCAAGGACGTCTCTGCCTGGGGCTCCCTGTCAACGGATCCTCTGCGATCTCGACGGCGCTCCTATACAAAATACAAATTTCAAGAATCAACATCCAAGTTCGAATTTTCAGAATACAAATTTCAAAATCAAGTAAAGCACATCTCTGTCCCGGCCAGAAAGCTTCCGGGTCAGCTTGGCACAATGCCTCTTCCAGGAATCAATCAAGAGCATCCAGCGACGCACTCTCGCCCGAGGCGCCTGCACACAAAATTCAAGATTAATTTCCAGATACAAGATTACAATCAGTTTCAAGAAAATGCAACAGCACTTACAGCGGCATAATGCTCAGGTACAGCATCATAAGATCTCCGGTGCGGAGGAGAAGCTATAGGAATGGTCACCTCCACCTGCTCCCCGTCTGAGTTCTCATAGCGGAGGATCCTATCAGCATGAGGAATGTCCTCAGGATCAACCTCCTCCTCCTACATACAATCATACAATCATACAAGAATACAAGAATACGAGATACAAAGTTCAAAAGCTCACCGACAGTACAAAGCATACTGGTGGAGCCAGCCTCCACATGAAGTCTTCATAGCTACCCTTCCTCTGTACAAAATCCCTCTAAGAGCGGCAAACCGCGTCGCCCCTAGAGTTCACATAAAGCCGGGCAAGATCTTCATCCGGCGCCAGCATGGACTCTGGTGGGTCCTTGGGGACAAACCTGTCCCCCGAATGGTGCTGAAGGGACACTCTCTCCCCCCAAATACCACATGTGGCGGCACACCCCTGGAAGCAAAACCCGCCGTCCAGACAAGAAATGGGCGCGAGCAGCCGAGGCAGGTACAGGTGCGTTGGCAAAAGGACGTCATACCACCTGCAAAGCAGACAACTCAGGCAACTATACATATACAAATACAAATACAAGAGAGCAAAACAGTACAAAAAGATTACCTCATTAGCAAGTAAAACTCTCCAAGCTCCGCGGGAGGCCGCCAGAGGCACCCTCCTGCGCACCGCTCCTATCCAAGAGGCAGCATACGGGTAAGCCGCAACTCCAGTACGATCCGGTGCCAAAGTCGGAAAGTGCTCATATATCCAAATCTTTCAAAAAGCAAGCAAAACATCAGTCAAGTTCAAATACAAATATACAAGTACAAGGCGCAAAGTACAAGGAGTCTTCAATACCTCCAGCACACTCCACAGGGCAGCCATGCTCGGCTCACTCTCCGGCGTAGTCCGGGAGGCCCACTTCATCTCGTACAAGAGGTGGCTATATGCCAAACCACCCCGGTTGTAGCTCGAAACAGCCCTCAATTCCTGCAAAACCGACAGGAATCTAATATGCACCCGACTGTTCCTACTCGGGGCCACAACTCTGCTCACCAAAGCTAGAAGGAAGAGCCTAACCCTCTGCTCTGCGGACACACCCACACCACAGATAGCATCCACAATCACCGTCACGGAAGCATGGGTGTCGTCCTCTGACAAGTCAACAACAGGGCCGAGCAAGGCCCTGGCAGCGGCCGAGCGCCACATCAGCTCCGAATCAAAGGTCACATTCCTCTCGGAAAAAGGAAGAACCGTAATCTTAGCAAACTCAAAGGAGGTAATGGTGATCTTGCCCAAGGTCATGTGGAAGGTGTTGGTGGTATCCCACCACCGCTCCAACAAAGCCCACAACCGGGGTTTGATCCCCGTTCTCCTCGAGGTGCCTCCCATGGCACGCCAGAAATCAGCTAGGCCCGTCTGTGACCAGATCTCCATGGCCTCCTCATCAGCACGAAGGGCTTTAAAGGCCTTCTGAACCTCCGCCAAGGACCAGAAAGTGCGAAACGGCTTTCCATCGGCCTACAGGTGAACGAGTCAGCTCAAAACATATACAAGTACAAAATACAAATTCAAAACATAAGTACAAGCCTCACCAAGCCAGCGCGAGGCCGCTGAGACAAGTGGAACTCCGGTCGAAATACCAGGTCGGAAGGACTCCACTCAGTACCAACAAAAACAGGTGTTCCCCGGGGAATCATACCCCCGTTCGGCGCATTTATCTCAGCCGCTTCATCATCTGAAGCATCCTCCTCAGCAACTCGAACCACCGAACATTCGGCGAGCTTCCTCCGAGTGTGACGAGGCATATTAAATCAAGTGGAGTGAAAAGTGTCAAAATTCTAAACTGGGGGCTATCCTATACTAACCTCTACAAAGTCAAAAATTCAAAAAACCCCAGTGCTAATTCAGCCAGGGACCCCTAGTTCAAAAATTCAAGTTCTACACCAACGCCTAGGCTATCCACGCCGAAGCAGGTATACAAGTTCTACACCAACGCCTAGGCTATCCATGCCGAAGCAGGTATACAAGTTCAACACCAACGCCTAGGCTATCCACGCCGAAGCAGGTATACAAGTTCAACACCAACGCCTAGGCTATCCACGCCGAAGCAGGTATACAAGTTCAACGTCAACGCCTAGGCTACCTATGCCGAAGCCAATATTCCAAAAACTCTACAAAAACAACATCTTGGCATCCTAGCCTATTCTCCTCTTGAGACCCCGTAAGGCCACCAGTGAGACTACTATCTACAAATACCAGGTACAACATTCAAGAAAATTTCAAAAAAATTCAAATCTACAAGTTCCAACAGTACAAGTTCGAGTGGCTATCAAAAAAAATTCTACAAGATTCAAGAAGCCTACTATCATGCAATCATCATTTCAAGGTGCAAGAAAATCAAAACTACATGCAATCCTAGAGTATTTTCATAAGACCAAGGGAAGAGCTTAATCGACCTTTGAGAGAAAGAGCAAAAGAATTTCAAGTGAATGCGCCTCAAAATGGCACGGCGAGGGGTGCTTTTATAGCACAGCCCCGCGCCAGGCGTCGAGGCCCGCGCTGGGCGCAGCCTGCTGCATGCGCAGATTCTGCCGCGCGCGGTCTCCTGTGCTGATTGCACATCCTTTACTGCTACGGTCTTCCGCACCAAGCATCAAGCGTCGCATCAGGCATCTTTCGAAAATGCGGGTATACACCCGTATCTCTAAGTACAAATAGATGAATATTTCAAGAATACAAAGTCCAAAAAATACAACGACTCAGGCGTTCGACTCCCAACAAACCCAAGCTCCAGGAAAGTCAGCCGAAATTTCAAAATCGTAAGGGCCAGTAAAAAGCTCTTATCCCCAGCAAAGCACATCCCCAACAGATTAACTCCGGGTATTCAAAATTCAAAAATTCAAGGTTCAAAAATTCAAAATTCAAGATTCAAAAATTCAAGATTCAAAATTTTCGATGCAAAGCTCCGTCCGGACCGATGGCGGAAGAACAGTACAAGTACAAACCGGAGTCATCACAGCCAAACGAAGGTAGACTCTATCCTTTTTTTCTAACGCCTGTTTTGTGCAGGTACCAGCGTACAAAGAATGGTCTTGATTGCAGAACATCTTGATCATTCTCCGTCCCTTTCGAAATACTTTGACTTGCGCTTTCCTAACTGAACGCTCAGTCAAAGTGGGGGCTTCTGTAGACACCTAATTCGTGTCTCCCCTCTGGGATGATGACGATACCATTATTCTTACTAGGCGGTTGGAGCAACTCCGTGCGGAAATCCAAATTGCTAAGAACATCTCCAAAATACAAGATCCAAAATCCAATCCCCGAGACCGTTCCCCTCCCGGAACTCGGTACAAAATACAACTCTCAAAAACCAATTTCAAAATCCAAGTACAATCTCATCTAGTAAACCATTCCATTGGTTTTACTAGGCCTTTTCCACTCAAAATCATACTTCCTCCGTCTTTTAATACTCACAACGTTTGTTAGTTTCACGCATGCCAATGCACAACTTTGATCATTTATATCTTAAATTCTCTTTATGCAAAAATTATAAAAATTTGATATTTTAAAAATACACATTGAGACGAATCTAACAAGATCCCACATGACTATGTTTTATCTTATATAAAAAGCACTAAGAATAGTCAAAGTAGATTATATGAATAGTGACAAAAGTCCAAACGTTGCGAGTATTAAAAGACGGAGGAAGTATAAGGCAAGTCAAATTCGGGCGCCGACCCACAAAACCGAGAAAGCCGGGCCCCGTCCCGTACAACCGGAATTCAAAACCCGCAACGGCTTATTTTTTACGCAAAATCAAGTCTTAACCTCCAAGAAAGCATTATGTGCCAAGCATCGTACTATTCGTACGAAGGTACATCAATACAAGACAAATCAAGGATGGAGCCCGCGTCCTTAATTTTGGCAGCATGCATGCCACGTCACCAGCGCCCAGCGCTGGTTTGGCGTGCTGCGCTGGCACTGGCTGGCGGTTTCCAGCCATTTTTCCTATAAATACCCCCTAATTTTCAGCATTTAGGGAGGCAACTTCAATAGACAACGTCGTAATACAAAATTAACGCCTCAAATTCAAGTCCAAAAATCCTTCAAAAACACATACAAACTTCAAGTTGTAAGCAATTGGGAGCTCTAAAAGGAATTCTTGCCTAAACCTAAATAGGTAATTCCGAATCCCACAATATTCAATCATGTTTCTTTGATTTTCCTATTTCAAAAATGATTAGCAAGTTGGCATTTTTACTACTAAAATGTCACTTGCAACAATCATACATCTTTTCAAAATCCAAACTTTTCAAAATACAAAAATGCAAACTTTCAAGATTCAAGGATGTTCAAAGTTGTTTGTAATCACTTCTTTGAACTAGAATCACTTTCAAGTATGGAGTAATCAAAGATGACACCTTTTTAACTTCTAAAGGTTTAATCTTTTGAGATTCAAGACTCCATTTTTCAATATACAAGTTCAAGTTTTCAAATTTCAAGATCCCACAATGTTTAGGGTTGCTCATGACTACTTCCCTAAACTAGGATCCTTTCAAAGTAAGAGCACATCAAATATCTAACCTTTTCAACATTAAAAGGCCCGATCTTGAGATTCAAGTCTCTTAAGTTTCAATATTTCAAGTACAAGTTCAATATTTCAAGTTCAAGTTCAATTATTTCAAGTTCGATATTTCAAGATTCAAACTTTCAAGTTCAAGTTCTATATGCAAAATCTAGGATACTTTGGGATGAGCAACTTCTCCCAAGTTGAGATTTTTGGCTTTGAATTCGTTTCGGGCGCACTTATTTTTAAGGAGCCGCTTGGCGTTCGAATTTCATGTGCCCAAGTACAAATTTCAATATCGCAATTTCGATTATGCACCTTTCAATATTGCAATTTCAATTATGCACCTTTCAATACCGCAATTTCAATATCGCACTTTCAATTTCGCAATTTCAATATCGCACTTTCAATTCCGCATTTCAATTCCGCATCTTTACTTGCCTAGTCCTTCTAGGCAATGTGGACCTACTCCCTAGTCCTTTTCTAGGGGGTCTTGTATTTACTAATTCCGCACTTATTTACAATTGTGATGTTGCTTTATTTGCTTTGTTGCTTTCATCACCATAGATGCTAAATACAACAAAATGCAAGTTTACATCACGCTTAACAAAGATAATTTCTTGGACAAACCGATCTTAGGTTCCCTTAAATTACCTTTAAAGCAAAGTGACCGCCATACAATTAGAGATTCTATTTGCTCTAAAATTCAAACCCACATAGTCTAATCTAGGGTATATTTTCGAAAATGCTATGCCACGTACTTGAATAATTTCTAAATCTCGCGGAATAAGCATCTCGTTCCCGTGCCTAGATCTCACCCATCCGTTTCGAGGATTCAAAGCCTTATCGAAAATAGAGTCACTTGCGGTCTTTCCAAACGAGACTTTAAATAACGTTTGGTGGCGACTCCTTCGAGGTACAAAAATACAATGGTTTTCTAAAACAAACTTCCCCCTTGTAGGGAAAGAGCATACTTGCGATGCGACCAAAAACACTCCCTACAACATGATACAAAGATCCCTCAAGGACCAATAGGTACGCATCGCCTCCCCGTCAGCCTACAAATGGGTGGATGAGTTCAAACCTATACAAGTTCAAAATACAGTACAAAACTCACCAAGCCAACGCGTGGCCGCTGGGACAGATGAAACTCTAGTCGAAATGCGAGATCCGAGGGCTGCCAGCCGGTGCCCTCAAAGGTAGGTATTGTCCGTGGTACCATGCCCGACGTTGGCACGTTCGTCGCCGCCGCTTCATTATCCGAAGCCTCCTCCATAGCCACTCGAACTGCCGAGCGTTCAGCGAGCTTCCTCCGAGTATGACGAGGCATGCTAAAGCATTCGAATACAAAAATCAACATTCAAGCCTGGGGTCTATCTTATACTAGCCCGTACAAAAATCAAGGTTCTAAAAAAAATCCTCAGTGGCAATACAAGTTTAGCCAAGGACCTCTACGTCAACAGAGAATTCTACACCAACGCCTAGGCTATCCACGCTAAAGCAGGTATTCAAGTTCTACACCAACGCCTATAGGCTATCCACGCTGAAGCAGGTATTCAAGTTCTACACCAACGCCTAGGCTATCCGCGCCGAAGCAAGTATTCATGTTCTACACCAACTCCTAAGCTATCCATGCCGAAGCAAATATTCAAAATTCTACAACAACATCTAGGCTATCCTAGCCTACTCTCTTACAAAGACCCAACAAGATCACCAATGGGGTCACTATCTACAAATGCCCAATTTAAAATTCAAAGAGAAGTTCAAAATTCCACAAAGTTCCAACAGTTCAAGTTCAAAGTGGCTACCAAACAATTTTCTCCTACAAGATACAAGAAGCCTACTACCATACAAGCATCACATCAACAAACATTTCAAGTACAAAAATCGAAACTACATGCAATCATAAAAGTTATTTCATAAACATAACATGAAGTACTTACATGGACAAGGCAAGAGCAACAAGATCAAGGGAAGAGAGTAGTCGACCTTTGAGAGAGAAAGAAAGAAAAACAAGTGAATGTGCCCTAAGGGCACGGAAAGGGGGTATTTATAACCCAGCCCTGTGTTGGGCTCGGGCCCCTACGCTGGAGGCAGCACCTCTGAGCATGCGTGGAAGATTCCCTGTGCGGTCCTCCGTGCTGATTGCACGTACTTTACTGCTACGGTTATCTGCACCACGCATCAAACATCAAATCATGCTACCTTCCGATAAGTACTGGTATACATCCGTTTCTCCAACATTAACAGATAAATATTTCAAGAATGCAAAGTCCGAAAAATACAAGAATTCAGGCGTTCGACTCCTAACGGACCCAAGCTCCAGGAAAGTCAGCCAAAATTTCAAGACCTTAAGAGTCAATAAAAAAACTCTTCCCCCAGTGGACATATCCCCAGCGGATCAACTCCGGGTATTCAAAATTCAAAATTCAAAATTCAAAATTCAAAATTCAAAATTCAAAATTCAAAATTCAAAATTCAAAATTCAAAATTCAAAATTCAAAATTCAAAATTCAAAATTCAAAATTCAAAATTCAAAATTCAAAATTCAAAATTCAAAATTCAAAATTCAAGATTTTCGACGCCAAGTTCTGTTCTAAATCAAAGGCGGAAAAGCAGTACAAGTACAAGTCAGAGTCGTCACAACCGCACGGAGGTAGACTCTATCGTTTTTCCTAACGCTTGTCTTGTGCAGGTATCGGTGCACAAAGAATGGTCTTGATTGCAGAACACCGTGACCGTTCTTCGTCCCTATTTGAAAACTTTGACTATCGCTTTCCTAACCGAACGCTCAGTCAAAGTGGGGGCTTATATAGACACCTAAATCGTGTCTCCCCTAAGGGATGATGACGATACTATTGTCCTTGCTAGGTGGTTGGTGCAACTCCATGCAGAAGTCCCAATTGCTAAAATATATTCCAAAATTTAAGATCCAAAGTCCGAATCCCAAGCCCGTTCCCATTACGAAACTCGGTACAAAATTCAATTTCCAAAAATCAATTTCAAAATCCAAACACAATCTCACCCAATGGACCTCTCCATTTGCTTTACAAGGCCTTTTCCAGTCAAAATGACAGCAACCCAAATTCGGGCGCCGACCCACAAAAACTGAGCATGCCGGGCCCTGCCCCGTAAAACCGAATTCAAACCCGAAAACGACTTGTTTTTAGTCGCGAAATCAAAGCCTTAATCATTAAGCATTCACTACGTGCCAACTTCGTACAATTCATACAAAGGTACATCCATAAGAGACAAATGCAAGGACGGTGTCATCATCCTTGCTTTGGCGTTTCCTGAGCCACGTCACATGCCCAGGCGCAGCTGCCTTTTGGATTTTAGACGGTTAATCTTCTATTTAATCCCTCATTTCTGAGCATTTAGGGCAGCAAATCAAAAAAACAACGTCGTAATTTCGAAATCTGCTCTCAAAATCAAAACACAAAAATCAATTTCCAATCTACAAATTCCTATACAATTTCAAATATTCAAGCAATTGGGAGCACTAATAGGAAATCCAACCTAACCCTAACTACGTAATTTCGAATCCTACCTAAATGTACAATGCATTCTATTCTTCTACCTTTCTAAACATAAAATCCTATGATGTTATCATTAGGGTTCATACCCTTGATTAACTAGGAAAATCATACAAAAGGTGTCATCTTTGAGAGGTTTCATTCTTGAAACCCTCTCCCAATGATTGTCCAAAACACCATTTCAATTATGCCATACGAGATTCAATTTTTATTCCAAAAATGATTAGTAAAGTTGACACTTTTGCTCTCAAAAGTGTTACTTACAACAATCACACATTTTTACAAAATCAAAACTTTTTATGATTCAAGTACAAGTTGTGGATTCTGTGATGTTTAAGGTTGTTTGTAATCACTTCCTTAAACTAGAATCATTTTCAAGTTATGGAACAAATTAAAGGTGAGGCCTTTTTAACATTAAAAGGTCTAATCTTTAAGATTCAAGAATCCTCATTTCAATGTTCAAATACAAGTCCCATGTTCAAGATTCTATGATGTTTAAGGTTGTTTGTAATCACTTCCTTAAACTAGAATGAATTTCAAGTTATGGAGCACATCAAAGGTGAAGCCTTTTTAACATTAAAATGTCTAGTCTTTGAGATTCAAGACACCTAATTTCAATGTTCAAGTTCAATATTCAAGTTCAATATTCAAGTTCAATATTCAAAGTTCAATTTCAATAACCAAAATCTAGGACACTTTTGGATGAGCAACTTATCCTAAAGTTGAGATTTTTAGAATTGAATCCGTGTCGGACGCACTTATTACTAGGTAGTCGTTTGGCGTTTGGATCTCAAATACAATAGTACAATTTCAATATCGCACCTTTTCAATAACGCATTTCAATACCGCAATTTAAATATCGCACCTTTCGATATCGCATTTCAATATCGCACCTTTATTATTGCAATTTCAATTCCGCACTCTTTACTCACCTTATTTTAAGGTGATGTGGTTTTTGTACACACTTTCAATAATTCCTTTACTTATTGTGATGATGCTTTACTTGTTTATTGCTTTCATCACCTCACATGCTAAATCCAACATAATTCTTGGACAAACCGGCCTTAGGTTCCTTCAATTAACTTCAAAGCGGAGTGATCACAATACAAGTAGAAATTCTATGTCCTAAATTCAAAGTTCAAACCCACATAGTGTCATGACTAGGGTTATTCGAAAATGCTTCTTGTCATGTACTCGAATACAATTTTTAAAGCTTGCGGAAATAAGCACTTCGTTCCCTTGCCCGGATCTCACCCATTCGTTTCTAAGATTCAATGCCTTATCCACAAAAGATTAAACTTTGGTCTTTCCAAACCGGACCCTTAAAATTGTTTGTTGGCGACTCCTTCGAAATTCAAAAACTTACAAAGCCCCGTAGGGGAAATACAAAAAAGGAAAGTACGAAAAAAAAAACCTACAACGACGAAAATTTTTTATTTATCTTTTTATTTTTTTCTTTTCACTAAACAATAACGACATATTTACTGATTAGTCGTAATTGATTTGCGCGCTATTGCTTTTAACGACAAAATTTTAATATTGTCGGTAATACATTTTCGTTTAATGTGCAATTTCTAGTAGTGTAATGAATTTTCTATTAATCGCCTAAACATTTATGAAATTAATATGATTTATTAATTTGTCATAAAGTTTTGATTTTATAAAACAGTCACAAACTTGCATGCACGAAGAAATGGATAGCCTAGTGTTACCCTAAAGGGTGTTGCTATGGTGCATGCATGCGACGATGAGCAAGGGAGCTCATCCCCCATACGGTACTGCTGCAGCAAGCAAGGCACAGGCGCGCGCGCGGTGCGCGAGCTACGACATGTGCGATGTGTGTGCATTATTGCGTGTGTGTGTGAGCATAGGCGAGAGACAGCAGGGAGGGCTCTAGCGACAAGAGAGCGAGGATAGCCTTGTGCCATGCCACTCGCTGCTCTGTGTTGTTAACCCGCCCAGCAAGCGAAGGTGATGAGCCAGCAAGTACTGGGCGCAGCGTGGCTGTGCGATGGGTTCGGCTATGCGTGCACGCATAATGCGTTGTTGCTGCTGTGTCTTGGCGAGGCATGGGCCTTGCACCCATGGGCCTTGCCTTGGTTGTAGCGCATGCGTGCTATGGCTTTGGGCCATTGTGCATGTTTGTGCATTTTGATTTTCCATTGAGTGAGAAATTTAATTAATTTTATTTTCGTACTTATAATTTTTCTCGGAATTTAATTTCATTAGTTTAATTATTTTATTAAATTTTATAATAATTATTTAATAAAATTAAAACCTTGAATAAATTATAATTTATTTATTTTAATCAACTAAAAGTCATTTAAATGGATTTAAAATAATTATTATATTAGCTTTAAATTTTTAATTAAATATGTGATTTCCGATTGAACTTGGAAAAATATTTTTATGTTTAAAAATAAGTAAAGCATATAATTCTTGGTTTGAGTGGGAGTTCTTTTATTCATATTTTAGTTAAACCCTTGATCATGTCCTTATTTCCTTAGGATTAACAACTCGATTAGAACTAATAAGTTCAAATAATTGGTAGATTCTCATGCCTTAATTAGTTGTTACAAATATTATGTTATGCATATTTTCAGCTAACTTGCTAAGTAGGTCATTCATTGATAAATTAGTGGGTGAATGGTATATTGTAAATATATTATTTTGCAGGTTGCGGAAAGTGACTAGTATGACCCAAATAGGATAGAAAATATGGTTTGCGTACCATTAATTTAATGTAAAATATGGTCTAAAGTTACCATGGTTTTTATATAAATATGGTATGTGTACTATTAATTTGTTGTAATTAGTTTAATTATTAAAAATACTATTTGGTGAAAGTGGAAAATTCAAAAACGGAGTTTCCAATCCATTTTCAAGACGGAGTTTGAAGTTGGAGCTTGAAGATGAACTCGGGCCATACTAGATCACAAATTAATCTTATGAAAGCTTTAAGATATTTATTGTTTTAAATATGTCTTGATATTATGAATGAGATTGTGTCTTACTTATGTTGCATGATTAAGGATTTTAGTTCACTTAAAATCTAACCAAAATAGTAAAAAGTTTAAGTTCCAAACTTCAAAATTGAGTTAAAGGGTGTCATTCCAAAATAACACTTCTCACATTTACATCAATCTAGTAATAGTTTTCCGCCAAATCGAGGTGTTACTTATTGATTTTAAAGGGGTAAGGTACACATTGATTATTGTGAGTACAAGTTGATTTTGGTTGAACTCAACGATATATGTAAGGAGATCTTTTATGTCGTGGCGAATGGGATAGGTTTTCCTAATAAGTTCTTAGATGTTCCTATCAACCAAGATTAGTTTCTAAACTATTAGCAACGGATTTTCTTACCTAAAATATTTTGGAATTAAGACAAGGCAAAGCATGATTAGTTCTTTAATGATTTTGAGGATCTTGGATTCATTTTATTCACACCTAACGGAAAAAATAAACTTGAATAAAATGCTTAATAATTTTGAATTGTGCATGTTTGCTTGAATTTAAATTTATTAAGAACATGTATGAATGTTTGTTTACTTGTTTATTCTTTTCAACTGTAGTTTGAACTATGGCTAACAAAAATTAATTCAACATTGCATCAAAAAAAAAAATTAATTCAACATTCGATCAATTCTCAAGATAAAGAAGTTGAACGGGAAAAACTTCCTTGACTGGCAAAGGAACTTGCAAATAGTTCTTATGTGGGAAGAAAAGGATTATGTCCTTGATGAGTAGATGCCCGAAGTCAATGGCAAAGGGGTCACTCAGGCTTCCCTCAATCGTTGAATTGATGTTAGCAAGGATGTGAAATGTCTAATGCTTGCTACTATGAGCATGGATCTACAGAAAACGTACATCAACCCGGATGCTTTCACGATCATCAGTGAATTGAGGAACATGTTCCAAGATCTGGCTCGAGTCGAAAGATTCGAGACTCATAGGGAAATTCTCGAGAATAAGCTCAAGAAGGGTGAGCCCGTAAGTCCACGTGCTCTCAAAATGATTGGAATAATTGAGAATATGAGTAGGCTGAGTCAACAATTCTCTCAGACAATAGTTGTAGACACCATCCTCCATTCTATTCATAGCGAGAATGATCAGTTAAAACTAAATAACAAAATGAATAGTCTGGAAAAACACACTCACTAAGTTTCACGGTATGCTGAAAACCGTTGAAAAGACGCTCAAGAATGAAAAGCATGATGTTCTTATGGTGTGTGGGGGCAAGTTCAAAAATTCTGATAAGAAGATGAATACTAAGAAGGGTGGCAAGACATCTAGCCCACCTAAGCATAATGGCAACACCAATTCTGAAAAGAAGAAGGTGAGCCAACCCACTTCTGAATCTGAATGCTTCTACTGCAAGAAGAAGGGGCATTGGAAGAGAGATTGCTTGAACCTAAAGGAAGATAAGAAGAACGGAACTGTTGTTCCATCTTCAGGTACTTTTGTTATAGATTGTAAACTTGATATTTCAACTTCTTGGTATTAGATACCGGTTGTGGCTCACACTTACGTTCCAATCCACAGGGACTAAGAAGTAGAAGGCTAAGCAAGGGAGAAATCGACCTACGAGTGAGAAATGGAGCAAGGATTATTGCATTAGCTGTTGTAGACACCTAATTTGTGTCTCCCCTTAGGGTTGATGACAAAACCATTAGCCTAGTGCCAAGATTGGTAAAACTCTGAGTGGAAGTCCCAATTGCTAGAATACAATGAAATTATTCCAAGTTCAAAAGTCTAAAATCCAATCACCAAGTATGTTCCCATCTCGGAACTTGGTACAAATTTCCATTTCTAAATACAAATCCAAAATCCAAACACAAACTCTCGAAACGGACATCACCGTTGATCTTCGAATCATGTTTCCAATAAAATGACATTAAGCTACCCAAATTCGGGCGCCGATGTAACAGCCTGCTCTTTCGAGCTGCTAATAAAGAACACTTAACACTTAATGATCACAATTAGCTCTTGACACACAGCGGAAACATTATCACTAATCTTAAGCTCGATCCTGGACCTGTGGGTTATGGGCCCATAAATAACCTTAAATAAATAATAAACCTTTAACTCACAATCAAACTTACAACAATTCATAAACTAATATCACAAATAAATAATATCATAAACTGAAATTCAAGGCTTTTTAAACCCAACTAACAAAATAAAGTATAGGCCAATAATGATACCATGTCCTTTAGAAGCCAACAACACAACTAAGAAGTTAGGGATGTGAGAAGTAACAAGGAAGAAATAGCAATAGCAACAACACGTTGGCAGCAACAACTGTGAGTTTCAGAAGACCATATCTCCTAGCTCAGAATTCCGAATCGAGTAATTCTTGAGCCTAAATTGGTTAACTTTTCAAAGGCTATAACTTTTATGAAGGAACTATTGGTAAATATGAAGGCATGTTGTAGGAATTGCACGAAACAGAACCAACAGCAGAGAAGAGGGGCAGAAGTTTGCTGATCTTTATTCGGGAATTTTGGTTCCGAAATGAGGGAAATGAAGATGAGGATTGGAGTTGTATTTTATCTTTGCGGAAGCATTTTAAGGAAATACCTTGATTTCTTGACAATTGTTTATTAAGAAAAAGGAGAAAAGGTGCAAAACACTTGGCAGCAAAAGAGGAAAAGAAACATTAAAATTAAAAATATTTTGGCATTTGATGAGAATGATACGAGACTCCAAAGAAAGGGAGTTTAATAATTAATCAAGTGCTAAAAATTATAATCATAACAATTATTAATTATCATTATTTATTGTAAAATAATAATTATTTCTCTTGAACACTTTTCCTACAAAATATTTAGTACATATTTCAGCAAATAAATAAACTTAGAAATTAAATAAGAGATGCTTAAAAATTTGGGCTATTACAGCCAACCCACAAAACCAAGCATCCCAGGCTCCAACCCGTAAAATCGAATTCAAACTGTACAAAATGCGAAAAGTGATGCATCAGTACGTATATGCACACCAGCATTGAGAAAGTTCTATTATTTCACTACAAAATAACATTGACAAAATTACAAATATCGGTTCGGTCAAATTTAGGTACGAGTTAGAACTCAAGCTCAAAAATATATTTCCTATAATTATCGAACTCAAACTTTATAGTTTTCGGCTCTACTCCTTAGAAAAAAGTAGCTTTCGGCTCAATAGCTCGCGAACTTTTTCAAAACAAATTATCATAGAACACATTGACTTTCGCATTATTGGGAGAAAAATGATTTCGCTAATTTTAATTCGTCGTACCCCTGTAACTATAATGTGTATTATATATCTAACCTTTTTAATTAATTTTGGGTTTTTTTACATTCTTACTCTTTGATCTTGAAATCCAGGTTTTTATATCATAGTTTGTTATAATTGATTTCATTTAATTTATTTAGCACTATACATAAACAAGATGTTTCCCCAAAGATTTGTTAAGGTCAATTTAAAAGACTAGGCTCGGATAATAGTTCGGGACAAACTGTTATCTAGCTAATTTGAGCCGAATAGAAACATTAAATCTTAACATTGAATCTAGTAATTGAGCGAGTTTGAGGTTAATAATGAAGTTCAAACTGGATTTAGACTTGAACACGACTCTGGTAAAATATTAGTTAAATGAGTCGAACATATTTATGTGCGGCTCGATTGAATCTAGTAATTAAGCGAGTTTCAGCTCAATAATGAACTTCAAACTAGATTTAAACTTGAACACTAGTCTGGTAAAATATTAGTTAAAAGAGTCAAACTATGTTCATGTGCGGCTCGATTTGACTTGTGTGTCCCTCCTAGAGCCCATTTCATAATCAACTACTTTCTCTAAGAAGGTGGCTAATGCCCAAAATGACTTACTTGTGAAATCGTTTTACAACTTCATAGTTAGTTTTACCCTTTTGGGTTAAATTTAGAGTATGACCTCGTCGATTTACATAAATTATGTCTAACGCATGGCTCAAACCCACTTATGCATGCCTCTCATGCATACCCCGACAAGGAGGACCCTAAATCAAACTGTACTCGAAATCGGATGAACCAAGAATGATTCAAACCACCATTAGTTCAACTCAAATGTAACCCGTACTCGAAATATTATCACTTGAAACCAATTCGACTCCAAATTGACCTGACTTCAATAACTAAACTGAAGTCAAGTATAACTGAAATCAAATTTTGAGTAAGTTTTTAATTGATTCATCCCAAATGGACTTTATCACCTGAAATCAATTCGACTCAAAATTGATCCCACTTCAATAACTAAACTGAAATCAAGTATAACTGAATTGAAATTATAAGTAAGTTTTCGATTGATTCATCCCAAATGGACTCAATCTGACTTGTACTCGAATCAAAATTCACCTTATCCAAATATGACCCACACTCGAATGGATACAAAAGAAACGGCCATGTGGCGGCAGCGACCTGCCAGATTGGGGTGGGGCGGCCCGACGAACGGTTCCGACGCGCCTTATGGGACTAGTAAAAGCACGGCACAAAACGAGCCGAAGGTCTATAATGTAACTTTCTTGCTCTTGATTAGAGATGGCCTGTAACGCCCTGACTTTTCGGTACCTTAATTAACGGTAATAAACTGTACTTAACTGGTCATTAGCAGCGAAATTAGGCTTAATTAATCCTGGGACCTGTGGGTATGGGCCCACAAATAAAATAATCCTCAAAAACATTCCTTTAAATAATACAATATTCCCAAAATAAATATAATTCAATATTCTCATAACAACCTCAGTAACAGGATTTCCATAATAAATAATTTCTCATCTCGATATCTCCATAATAAATAACCAACTCCAGTAATAACTCACATTTGAGCAACAGAGCTCCTTAATCGAACCTGTACATCATAAAAATAGAAAACAGGAAAAACACAGCAAAATTCCAAAAAATGAGTGGAAAACTCAGTAATATTACTCCAGCCCGTCAAAACGGTTTTATTTTGAAAATCATTTGGCACATATCAATCATTATCATTTATTGTTCGGAAATAACTTAATCTCGTTATCTGGAAAACATGTGTTGGCAAGGAATCATTTCCTTTACAGCTCATTGGCAAGTACAGGCTTTGGCGGGACTTTTCTTACATCATTCAGGGGGGAACTGTTTCCAAAACTTTAACTTTAACTTGCCTCCGCCTGTAACTCGCTCATTTACTAGTTCAGTTCACTTTTCCATGCCGACAAAAGCAATATCGCCTTTCTTTAAAATAACTTTATAAATATAATTTTTCCCGAACAACATCTTTAACATCATAACATATCATAAAATAATAAAGTACAACATATTATCATAATCATACTCGTAATACTTTAAATCATACATCATGTCATTAGCACATAAATCACATAATTATCAAATAATTATCATATAATCACACATATTAATATATGGGCATATAAAACTTAAATGCTGGACAAAAACATTACCTCGATCGAAAATCCGTATGCTTAAATGAGTACGGAACTCAACTCAAAAACCATAATCCTTGATCTCCAACGTTTCATCCACAATAAAACCTCAAATTTATACCAATAATAAAGTCAACAATTTGCAAGAATCTATATCTATACTAAAAGAGAAGTTCCTCTCTCCTCCCCTGTCCACGTGTCGCTCCTTGAATAATTGTCTCCACATTTTAAATTTATTATATTATTTAATTCATAAAAGTTAATTATAGTAGAATTATACTACAAGTTAATTACGGAAAAAAATATCTTGTCATTGTCAACTTAGTATAAAAAAGTTATGAACTTACCATATACTCCGTAGTTCAATATGGTATATTATTATCTTCATTAGAGGAATGAAATAATTAACCATAATTCATATATTACCCATAAAATATACTACAAGTTAATTACAGAAAAAACAAATATCCTGTCATTGTCAACTTAATATAAAAAAATATGAACTTACCATATACTCCATATATCGTACTACGTATATTTTTATATCGTATATATCATACATTTTTATCTTCATTAGAGGAAAGAAATAATTTACCATACTTCATATATTATCCATAGAATATTCCAAAGTTTAACATTTATATACTCTGACCAATTTTTATCAAAATTTAAAAATACGTATTTTAGCAAATTAACAATATATATAGGGACCGTACAATTACTCTGATTAACTTTGGTGTAGAAGTACCACAAACTTGTCCGTACAACATCCCTACGTAAAGTGATCATATATATATATATATATAGAGAAGGATTTAATTTACATATTTTCTATAGCTAAAATGGAATGATTTGAACTGTTATTGCGTTAAAAAAAATATAACTTTTTATGTGCTCTTTACAATTCCTATATTATTATTATATAAATACGAATATATATTACATCGCATATACTTGCACTATATACTTAAACGTTATCTTTTTAAATATTTTGGCAGTATTGCTGATGTGGATGATTGTCATTCATAAAAACTCAATTATTTGTCAAATAAAATTCACATTCTATATCTAATGAGGTTTGATAATGTTTAAAAGAGTATAGTTAGAGGAGATATGCGAGAAAACTAAGGTATTAGATTCCAAATTATCCACTTTACAACATCCTAACTCCTAAGTAATATTGATTTTTTTTATATATTAGATTGGTAAAATTATAACTCTTACTTACAAATTCACCAAGAACGCTTTTATGTGCACTTGCTATAATAGTCAGTATCGAAACTAAAACCAATTGGCAATATAATTCGTGCAAAAATTGTAAGAATTGAAGAAAGTTGAGTAATAAGGAAATTAAAAGGAAGGTCTTGGTGCTAAAACCTTACCTGTTAAATTTGCACCACCAAGGTATGAAGTATCTTTTTATTTTTTATTATTAAATATATATTATTTATTGTGGTATGCACATTAATGCCTTTTTAAAATAAATTAAATATATGGACGACAATTACAAGGTCAGAGTACATTACCGTAATAGATGAAAGCGGAAGTCCATATTGTTATATATGATCGAGAAGTTTTTCAAATCCTTCGAATATTGACAATTGATTTAAAATAAAAGTCTATTAAAGGTAACTAATATACGGAGTATCAATTTGTGGCAATATTGAATAGTGAGTATGGAGTACTCCGTAATAAGGGATGAAGGATACAAGTATAAGCCATTATGCTAATAATAATAATACAACTATAAGGCATTATGCTAATATTATAATAATAATAATTATTATTATTATTAATAATTAAAAAAAGGTATTCTTTATATCTTTGAAATTTTCTAAATGAAAAAATTTATGAAAGTCAGGAAATTAGTTATTTTATTTTATTTTTTGATAGGGGAAGAACAATATCATTAATAATCAGCCATACTACATATATAATGATAAAATATATCTGCATACCACAGATTCAAACAAAATACATAATTGTTACAATAAAAACAATGACTATTTTGCATCCTAAAGCACATCTCATACGTACTCCACCGCTTATAACTTGACACGAGTAGTGATTTTCGATGAATTCACATCTTTCCAAGTAGAGCCCTTCGCAATCTGCGCACCGAATTGTTCTGATCGACGAGTTGATGATAAACCCTAAACCTATATGAATCCAATTCTCCTTCCCAATTATTGAAACCCTAAAATAAATTCCATCCATGGATGAGAAACAATAACCTAGAAAACTCTGTGAAAAACCCAAATAAATTGGGAACAACTCAAGAATAAATTGGGAACAAATCAACAAAAAATAAACCAAAATAAGGGAAAACATGAAGAGAAAACAATGAAAAACAAGAAGAAGGATCGGAAATAGTCTAATTTTTGAAGAAATTAGAATACTTTCGGCCTAAACGGCCAAGAAAACTGAATCCCTACAAGATGAGAGAGAAGAGAGAAAAAGGAGATAGAGAGGAGCAGCTAATGTCGTGAGTGATACGAGCATACCTTTACACTAACCCTTTATTTTATTACTCCTTCATATTAATAATTACGGAGGACTACGTAAGTTATAAAATTATGAGAATAAAGCATTCTCATTTGACCATATACTTAACTTATTTTACTTACATAAGCAATTTTAGTTTGCAAGATGATAAGAGTGATTTGTTTCCAGAAAAATTGAATATTCTTTTTACTAAAAGATATTTATTTAGGATTCAAATACCAAGTACAATCTTGCTCAATATTGTGAAAAGTATTACTAGAATTAACAATGATGATCAATTTATCAATTAATTAATTAAGATTGGAAATGTCGCGGAGATAATCTAAGTTGCACGCAATTAAGTAAACTCAAATCTTACCATCATTTATAATTTACTTTGCAACAATTCTCAAGTGGATCTGGTCCACACTAAATTTATTCTGGACCATGCCTAAAAAAATTCAACAATTTGTTCCTAATTTATTTTGGCATGTTTATTATGATTATGAAAAAAATATCAAATTGGTGTCGCTGATACATGTTGTGCTTGAATTATTTGATTCTATGTCACAATTTACTTTTAAAAAATAGGGTTACCATGTCTAAGAATTTTGGTGTTTAACCTATCATAGTCACTATATGAACAATAAAGGTCTCTATGTATCTAAAAAGAGTTATGGAGAAAATTATTGGTTTTGGGTCCGCATAATAACACAAGTATAATCCTTTACCTTGTGGGAAATTAATTTTTTTTATTGCAGGAATATATATGATAATGAAATTGAGTCTTATTGTGAATTAGTGAAACCTACGACTTTGGAGGAATATCAACTTATTTTGGCTCTCACGTGAAGTAGGTTCTCTGCACACGAACCATTAGAGGTGTCTGAACCATTCAAAAATTATTTGCCATTAACCATTAACAAAATTGGAAAAATCAATCAATAAAAAGTTAAACAAAACAATATCACTAATATCAAATTTGTAGGATCGTAATGATCTGATATACCGATTAGATCATACCCCATCAGCGATTTAAAATAGGATATCAATCCTAAGAATCTTGATGTTGATTATCGATAATAGTTCTAGATGGTGCTAAGGTAGTATATTAAAAAGAAAAAGTAAAACAAAGCGCTAGATGACATCTTATATATGCAACCTTTATGCAATCCGTCACTTTTAAAAATTATATGCAATATGTCACTTTGTAAATAAAAGAGTTAGATAACATCACACATTCAAATTGTTTGATTTAAAATATTAATATAAACTTATATATCCGTGCAATTGCACGGGTTCTATACTAGTCTTTAATTAAATGACTTCACTATTTACCAACAATTAGTACAACACTTACTTTGGTCTCCTCACGGTCCACTTGCACTTTAAATGGAAAGCCCATGATAATTATATTCCCTTAATGAAATAAGGCCCAATTAAATTGGAAGACAATATATATACGTTTGTTTACCAACAACTCAACAGGGGTAAAAAGAATGGGAGGTATTAGCTTTCATCAAGAAGAACACGGGAAGCAGGCACGGTGCAACAGGGCTGCGGTGGACTCCGACGACGGGTAATAAGGTGACGCCGGGTCTGGGCTTTGGGAGGTGGTGGTTGGACGCATCTCCGGCAGAAAGTGGTGGCAGCGGTGGCGACATTGCGGTGGTCGAATGGAGGAGAGAGAAAATGGGTAGGTATCAATGGTTTCTTCAATTTTCACAAGGAAGAAAAAAAAATAGAGAGGGGATATAAATTAAACTTTGGGAATATAATCAGAAATATTAATTGAGTTTTTGGTGCGATTTCCTTCAATATTGCATAAAGATCCAATAATTCTCAAAATACGTTACTTTCTAACTTAATTCCCACCATACCTTCCACGTCAGCAAGGGAGAAAGAAAAGTATTTTTTTTTTCCGGTTCAGTGAGACGGCAGTTTTGTTTTAAAGCAAACTGTTATCTCAGATGGCGGTTCAATGGTATAAACCGCTATCTGAGATAGCGGTTTCTTTTAAAACAAAACTTTACAAAATCGCATGGTTTTATAAGCCGCTATTTCAGATAGAGGTTTACCTCTTTAAACCGCTATTTCAGATAGCGGTTTATTGTAGATTTTATAAAAAAATTAAACCGGCTTTCTTGCTGACGTGGACGGTAGTGTAATACCTCGTATTTTTATAATATTTATAAGTATATTTTATTATATTTATAAAGCATTTTACGATTTTTGGAATTTATTTCGCATTTAAATAATATTTAAATGTATTTTATTTAATTAGAATATTTATTATTTTAATTAATTACGCAACGAATTTAATTTTTGAGTCGGGAAATTAAATGGGTCGCAAGTAATTTTTAAAGGTTAGGGTTTTAAATGAAAAATCTAATTCGTTTTATTAAACGAGCCCAATCAAAAGAATTTAATTCAAGTCCTAAACTAGCCCAATCATTTAATTCCCTAAGCCCAATTCTATTTTCCTAAGCCTAGCCCATTGAAATTAGGGAGCCTATAAATAGGACTCCTTATCACTAAATGAGCCCCTAAAATTCATAAACCCTCTTTTGCTTTTCTTGCCCCTCACTCCAACTCCCTCTCCTCTCTCTTTGCTCGACAGTCCCGCACGCCCAGCACCACACTCGGCCTCGAGTGTTGCGTGCCTTCGTGCCGTGTGCCCGCTCGTCGCCCACACTCTCTCTCGCCCTCCCTTTTTCTCGCAGCCCGCCCAGCCAGCACGCATCGCTGCTGGTGCCGTGCTACTGTGTTGTTGTTGCTATGTGCGCAACGCACACCCCTGCTCTCGTCTCTCTTGCTTCGTGCACAGCGCACACCCCTGCTCTCGTCTCTCACTCGCAAGCTGCGCCCAGCCCGCGGGCGCTGCCCTGTCGCTGCCCCTTGCTCGTCGCCTCTTTGCTGCGTGCGCACACACACGAGCGTGTATGTGTGTGTGTTCGTGTTTGTTCGTTATTCAATTCTTTCGCCCAATCACAATTAATTCGTGGTTGTTCCGTGCTATAGGCCGGATTGGTATAATTCTCTTCTTCCTTGCCTATTCTATTCAAATTCCGTATTTTATATTATAACATTAGTATTGTTTTGAATGATTAAAATGCTGGGAATCGGTTGTGAACACCGTACTTTGAGGATTTACGTGTTGTGATTCATTAGGGTTGTTTTAATTATTAAAGTATGAATTTTCAGATTTGTTTATTTAATAAAGAATTGATTTTTATGATTATAAATTGGTTTTATTGGGATTTTCAAGTTAGGGTTTTAACCTAGACCTAATGAGTCAATTGATTAGCATAATTAGGTGATGATTTTAATTATGATAATCAATTATATTTTTAGATTTGAATAAAGGCTTAAAGTGTTGATTTTTATTGATTTTAAAGACGGAAAAATTATGTTTTCGTACTAGGGATTGGTTTTACAAATTGAGACGATTATATTATTGAAAAACGATTGAATTCTAAAGTTTAAATGAGGTTTTAGATTTTATAAAGTTGCTGGAAATTTAATGAACATGGAAATAATTTAAGTTTCATTATTTTGATAATAGGAGGTGATTTCTGAGTAAGTGTTCGTTGTTGCAAAGTGGCCCCTACGCTTAGGTATTCAAGGTAGGTAAAAGTCTAGGGCGACCACACCATTTGTCAAAGACATTACATGATTGTTGTTGATGTGAATTATATTATGTGGATTCATATTCGGTTTGGTGAACGATCATGTGGATTATTATATTCTAATTATTGAATTATTGGTTGAACAAGCATGTTGAGATTATATGAGTATGAATTTCATTGTCAATCATGTTGTTCAATATTTATGCATGTATGGTTTGTTTCACATGCAAGGGATGGATTATTTATTTGTATGCTATTGTACGGGACGTCTAGCATACTTTGAGCCAATTATTCGTACTTCGTTGTACTATTTATTTTACCACATGTGAAGGGTTAGCTCCAGTAAGCCACCGCACATGTAGGGTTCAGTTGGGAATATTTTGTATGAAATGAATTAGGATTTGTCGTGCAAGGGCACAACCCTCATGTTAATGTGCATGATGTGGAATCTCACTTTGGTGAGGAGGAACATGGTAGTAATTTCACAAGAGTCTTGCTTGGTTGGTCACAAGTCCTAAAGCATTAAAATAAGTTTGTTTTGGTTGTCGTTTATTAATTGTATGTGTGTACATTGTTGAGTCTTGAGTTCACCTTAATAAACGTAAAGTGCAACAAAAACAAGCTTCAAAACTCTTGGAACGTATATACCTTGAGTATGAACAATGGGGGGAGTCTTGCTGGAAAGCTCATACTCCTACTAATGATACAAGACGTTGTTTCATTTATATTATTCGTAGGAATTCCGTCGGTATGGCCCGACACTCGGTATGGCCCGATTTTATTATTTATTATTTGGTGTATGGTTGGCTCCCATCACCTTTTCCTTTATGGAATATTCTTTTGGCCCGTTCGAAGCTTATTCTAATTAAATTGTGAGTCAAGAGTCGAGTCTTGTATTCATGATTGGTTTGTTATTTATTAAATGGCTTTTGCATGTTGATTAGTACTTAGTGAGTGTTGCATGCTTTTAGTTTATTTCACCCTATTCTTGTAAGTACTCAGCTTTTTGCTGACTACGTGCTTTGTATTTCTTTGGTCATGGCCTTTGCCTTAATGACCCTATGATGATCTATCATTTGCACTTGCATTGATGGGGAGTAGAATAATACAACAGGTTGGTAGATCGAAATCATGTGGCTTGGGATGATCGAGAGAGTTGCATGCTTTCGTATTTTGAACTATTTAATTATGTTTTAATTATGTTTGAAATTGTTGGACTTTTTATACTTTGGTTTTTGGGCCGTCATGGTTCCAAATTGTAGGAGGCCTCGATATTTATTAATTATGTTTTTAAAAGTTAGTTGACATTAAATTCCACTGCGTAATTCTGGTATTAGCCTTAACCGTTATCACGGTGGTGGTAATACTTTAGTAATTCCTTTATTTTAAGTTGGAATATAGTTTTATAAAAGCAAGGAATTATTAGGGTGTTACAGGTAGAGTGGGAAATAAGTGAAAAAGTTGCGTATTTTGGAAATTTACGAATCATCAAACAATATTGAAGGAAATCGCTCGAGTTTTTGAGCTTGAAAATGACTGAAAATTAAGCTGCTATTTATAGGTGTTATTGGCATGGATGAGTCATAGAACAAGAATAAACTTTTAGACATTTGGCGCTCAAGGTGCCTTAATATGCCACGCAAAGAAAAGGAGGAAGAAGAATGAATTTTGTCCATGTACTTGGACTGAAATTTAGAAGACATAGAAGTCAAGAATTCTGGTGGCAAGCTCCACCCTTTACACGTTATAATGAAGAAAAGAGGAATGGTCTTTCAATTGATTAGGGATAAAATTGTAATTTCTGACTCTAAGAATGTAAATCAGAAATTTGGAATAACAATTGGGCTTGTAAGATGATAGACTAGTCACGTATGACTCGTGAATTGGGCTCAAAGAATATTATCATGTCACAATAAAAACGTGAACATAATAAGATAAATTAAAATAAAATTGGAAAAAAAAAGACGTAATTAGGTTAATAATCGTAATTACAGAATAATAAAACAAGCTTAAAAATACGGGGTGTTACATGGCCAACGTGGCGGATTGGGTGGGTCGTGGGTGAGTTCGTTGAATCGTGGGTCGAGTTTAATTGACACACGACCCGCCTCAGTTAAACTAGGGTGAGTCGAGTCGTGGGCTGCATCGGAAAAAATGGACACAATACATGATGGGTCGTGGGTTACGTGGGTCGTGGGTCGAGGTTAGTTGTGCGGGTCGGTTGGGACTGATGGGTTTGGTGGGTTAAGACAAATGTAATTTTGGTGGGTCAGGTGGGTTTGGGGGGTTTACATGAGTTTTAGCGATAACAAGTTATAAAATTTGTATGAACTTAAATTAATTAATTTTTTTGTTATTCACTTACTCACTTAAATGTGGTTAATGTATATTTACACAATAAAATTAGAATTTATTAGCATTTTAAACATACAAAATTGTTTAAATTAGGATTAGTTTCGCGGGTTGGGTTCGTGTGTTGGGTTGGGTGGGTCAGGTGTGCCGTGGCGGGTTGTGTCGGGTCCGATGGAGTTGGTCGAAGTGGGCTATGTTGAAAAAATCCGACCCACAACACATCCAAAAAAATATTCGGGTTGGGCTGGGTTGTGTCATGGGTCATAGGTGTGTCCGACCCATGTGACTCACAATGGGCTGTGTCAGAGTGGGCTGGGTCAAACCCGACCAACTGGCCATCTCTACTTTTGATCATAACCCAAATCTCAGTCTCTGAGTGCTCATTTTGTTTTCTCCTCCTTGCTTTAGGGGGTGTTTGGTTGGACATTTTGTGTTAAACTAAGGAGGATAATATTGATGGATGTTAATATAACTTACCCGCTAAATCATAACTGGTTACGTCATTCATTTATACAGGAAACCATAATATAACTGTATTGGGTGTGGGACTCTATTAGATTCCTAAACTAACACGACTCTAGTTTCCTAAACATATTAGAACTCTAGATCTACCATAACTCTAAGATCTTGGAATGAGATGGAATGGAGATAGAACTCATTCCCACATTTTATTGTTTGATTGGGGCTTTTTAGTATGGAATCTCATACCCTGGAGTTTTAAATCTATCTATATATTATACTAAAAGAGAGGAAATCAATGTGGTGATGACAAATGTCACTCATTGATTGGTCTTTCTTTTAGATATATAAAAAAAAAATACTTGATTGTAAATTATTTTGTTACCTTTTTACCTAATAAAGATTTGATTCTATTTTCCTAAAAAAAATGATATCATTCTATACATGAGGAATACTATATAAAATCTGTTTTTATATTTTGGTAACAAATATAACAATATATGCTTATATTTTTATTAAAAAAATTAATCCATTATACGGATTACGTAGTAGGATATTTACAAAAAATAATTAATGTAATCTACCGATTTGTACTTACATAATTATAATACAAATAAATTAGAAAATCAACGAAGTATGAATATAGTATAAAAAAGGTTACTATAATACTATATAATATTTTAACAACTAAATTTGATAATTATACGTAACATTTTATTACTTTAAAAAAGAAAGTACGGAGTATTGTAACTTCCTTAAACACGAGAAAAACTTACGTAACCTTATCTATCTACTACTCTACTATGTAACTCCTCAATTTTTTAAATTTTGCAACTCTTTTGTTTTTACACTAACTATTATATTCACACATCTCTGTAATTTTAATGTTATTTGGTGACTATTAATATAGATGATAAACATAGTCATGACTCCGTATCATTTTGTTGGATTTATCTAAATATTTACATAATACTTACATAATACAAATTTAATACCCATATCATAATACAAATTTAATAAAATGACTAACTATATGTATATATTGTCAATTTTTATTTAAAATATGTGTCTTATATTGATCGAGGATATGTATAAGGAATATTTATCTTTGCTTTAATATTCAAAGTAGTATTTATCAAGGTTTTGTAAAAGGTGTTTATTGAAAAAAGAAATTGTTCTATATAAAAATGTCTCTCTCTCTAATTCCCTGTCTTATACTTTATTCTATATAAAAAATTCTCACTATATCCCATCATACCTATTTTTCTATTAGATTAATATAATCTTACAATAACTTATCGCATAAAACTCCGTGAATAGACTATTACAACAATTAAATCCGGACGGAGAGAGTACATATTATAATGTTTTGTTTATTTAATCAATTATTCTAATAAGATACTGGAATTGTAGAAGACTCAGTAGTAGAATTTTAAAAATCAAAACTCTCTTCCAAAAAAAAATGAGTCATGGAGTGGGTTTGAGGCGAGTGTGGATACACGTGTGGGTGATAGATTTGGGATGAGTTTTACTTTTAACCCGTTAGAAGGAGATTGGGAGGAGTGAGTACTTTTCCCATCGTGGGTGACGGGAATAGAGATAAGAATTTTGGACAAGTACGAGCGTGGAGACTCCGACCAACTTCAAAGTCATGACTAGCTGAATAAATAAAATAGTGGAGTAGTTGCTAAGTGCTCGGATAATGATATAAATATGACTATCAAAGTAAGGATGGATGAGAATAACACTATGATTGACACATGTGACCATCAAAATAAAGGATGGATGAGAATAACACTATGATTGACACATGTGATGAATATAGATGAAAATAACTTTGTTTATGTACCTTTATTTGACTCTATTTTTCTGATAAACAAGATACCGAATGGGGAAATAGCAAAAAATTTCATCATTAATTTTAATTAAGAGAATATCTATAAGGTATATGTGTCCAAAGTATAGTGTAACCAGACAGCCAAATTGAGATTTGAGTTTTAAAATTCAAAACTCTCTTACAAAAAGTAATGTTGAGTTCAGTTTATATATTATACTAAAAGAGAGGAAATCAATGTGGTGATGACAAATGTCACTCATTGATTGGCCTTTCTTTTAGATATATAAAAAAAAAATACTTGATTGTAAATTATTTTGTTACCTTTTTACCTAATAAAGATTTGATTCTATTTTCCTAAAAAAAATGATATCATTCTATACATGAGGAATACTATATAAAATCTGTTTTTATATTTTGGTAACAAATATAACAATATATGCTTATATTTTTATTAAAAAAATTAATCCATTATACGGATTACGTAGTAGGATATTTACAAAAAATAATTAATGTAATCTACCGATTTGTACTTACATAATTATAATACAAATAAATTAGAAAATCAACGAAGTATGAATATAGTATAAAAAAGGTTACTATAATACTATATAATATTTTAACAACTAAATTTGATAATTATAAGTAACATTTTATTACTTTAAAAAAGAAAGTACGGAGTATTGTAACTTCCTTAAACACGAGAAAAACTTACGTAACCTTATCTATCTACTACTCTACTATGTAACTCCTCAATTTTTTAAATTTTGCAACTCTTTTGTTTTTACACTAACTATTATATTCACACATCTCTGTAATTTTAATGTTATTTGGTGACTATTAATATAGATGATAAACATAGTCATGACTCCGTATCATTTTGTTGGATTTATCTAAATATTTACATAATACTTACATAATACAAATTTAATACCCATATCATAATACAAATTTAATAAAATGACTAACTATATGTATATATTGTGAATTTTTATTTAAAATATGTATCTTATATTGATCGAGGATATGTATAACGAATATTTATCTTTGCTTTAATATTCAAAGTAGTATTTATCAAGGTTTTGTAAAAGGTGTTTATTGAAAAAAGAAATTGTTCTATATAAAAATGTCTCTCTCTCTAATTCCCTGTCTTATACTTTATTCTATATAAAAAATTCTCACTATATCCCATCATACCTATTTTTCTATTAGATTAATATAATCTTACAATAACTTATCGCATAAAACTCCGTGAATAGACTATTACAACAATTAAATCCGGACGGAGAGAGTACATATTATAATGTTTTGTTTATTTAATCAATTATTCTAATAAGATACTGGAATTGTAGAAGACTCAGTAGTAGAATTTTAAAAATCAAAACTCTCTTCCAAAAAAAAATGAGTCATGGAGTGGGTTTGAGGCGAGTGTGGATACACGTGTGGGTGATAGATTTGGGATGAGTTTTACTTTTAACCCGTTAGAAGGAGATTGGGAGGAGTGAGTACTTTTCCCATCGTGGGTGACGGGAATAGAGATAAGAATTTTGGACAAGTACGAGCGTGGAGACTCCGACCAACTTCAAAGTCATGACTAGCTGAATAAATAAAATAGTGGAGTAGTTGCTAAGTGCTCGGATAATGATATAAATATGACTATCAAAGTAAGGATGGATGAGAATAACACTATGATTGACACATGTGACCATCAAAATAAAGGATGGATGAGAATAACACTATGATTGACACATGTGATGAATATAGATGAAAATAACTTTGTTTATGTACCTTTATTTGACTCTATTTTTCTGATAAACAAGATACCGAATGGGGAAATAGCAAAAAATTTCATCATTAATTTTAATTAAGAGAATATCTATAAGGTATATGTGTCCAAAGTATAGTTTAACCAGACAGCCAAATTGAGATTTGAGTTTTAAAATTCAAAACTCTCTTACAAAAAGTAATGTTGAGTTCGGTCTATATATTATACTAAAAGAGAGGAAATCAATGTGGTGATGACAAATGTCACTCATTGATTGACCTTTCTTTTAGATATATAAAAAAAAAATACTTGATTGTAAATTATTTTGTTACCTTTTTACCTAATAAAGATTTGATTCTATTTTCCTAAAAAAAATGATATCATTCTATACATGAGGAATACTATATAAAATCTGTTTTTATATTTTGGTAACAAATATAACAATATATGCTTATATTTTTATTAAAAAAATTAATCCATTATACGGATTACGTAGTAGGATATTTAAAAAAAATAATTAATGTAATCTACCGATTTGTACTTACACAATTATAATACAAATAAATTAGAAAATCAACGAAGTATGAATATAGTATAAAAAAGGTTACTATAATACTATATAATATTTTAACAACTAAATTTGATAATTATTAGTAACATTTTATTACTTTAAAAAAGAAAGTACGGAGTATTGTAACTTCCTTAAACACGAGAAAAACTTACGTAACCTTATCTATCTACTACTCTACTATGTAACTCCTCAATTTTTTAAATTTTGCAACTCTTTTGTTTTTACACTAACTATTATATTCACACATCTCTGTAATTTTAATGTTATTTGGTGACTATTAATATAGATGATAAACATAGTCATGACTCCGTATCATTTTGTTGGATTTATCTAAATATTTACATAATACTTACATAATACAAATTTAATACCCATATCATAATACAAATTTAATAAAATGACTAACTATATGTATATATTGTCAATTTTTATTTAAAATATGTGTCTTATATTGATCGAGGATATGTATAACGAATATTTATCTTTGCTTTAATATTCAAAGTAGTATTTATCAAGGTTTTGTAAAAGGTGTTTATTGAAAAAAGAAATTGTTCTATATAAAAATGTCTCTCTCTCTAATTCCCTGTCTTATACTTTATTCTATATAAAAAATTCTCAATATATCCCATCATACCTATTTTTCTATTAGATTAATATAATCTTACAATAACTTATCGCATAAAACTCCGTGAATAGACTATTACAACAATTAAATCCGGACGGAGAGAGTACATATTATAATGTTTTATTTATTTAATCAATTATTCTAATAAGATACTGGAATTGTAGAAGACTCAGTAGTAGAATTTTAAAAATCAAAACTCTCTTCCAAAAAAAAATGAGTCATGGAGTGGGTTTGAGGCGAGTGTGGATACACGTGTGGGTGATAGATTTGGGATGAGTTTTACTTTTAACCCGTTAGAAGGAGATTGGGAGGAGTGAGTACTTTTCCCATCGTGGGTGACGGGAATAGAGATAAGAATTTTGGACAAGTACGAGCGTGGAGACTCCGACCAACTTCAAAGTCATGACTAGCTGAATAAATAAAATAGTGGAGTAGTTGCTAAGTGCTCGGATAATGATATAAATATGACTATCAAAGTAAGGATGGATGAGAATAACACTATGATTGACACATGTGACCATCAAAATAAAGGATGGATGAGAATAACACTATGATTGACACATGTGATGAATATAGATGAAAATAACTTTGTTTATGTACCTTTATTTGACTCTATTTTTCTGATAAACAAGATACCGAATGGGGAAATAGCAAAAAATTTCATCATTAATTTTAATTAAGAGAATATCTATAAGGTATATGTGTCCAAAGTATAGTGCAACCAGACAGCCAAATTGAGATTTGAGTTTTAAAATTCAAAACTCTCTTACAAAAAGTAATGTTGAGTTCAGTCTATATATTATACTAAAAGAGAGGAAATCAATGTGGTGATGACAAATGTCACTCATTGATTGGCCTTTCTTTTAGATATATATAAAAAAAATACTTGATTGTAAATTATTTTGTTACCTTTTTACCTAATAAAGATTTGATTCTATTTTCCTAAAAAAAATGATATCATTCTATACATGAGGAATACTATATAAAATCTGTTTTTATATTTTGGTAACAAATATAACAATATATGCTTATATTTTTATTAAAAAAATTAATCCATTATACGGATTACGTAGTAGGATATTTACAAAAAATAATTAATGTAATCTACCGATTTGTACTTACATAATTATAATACAAATAAATTAGAAAATCAACGAAGTATGAATATAGTATAAAAAAGGTTACTATAATACTATATAATATTTTAACAACTAAATTTGATAATTATAAGTAACATTTTATTACTTTAAAAAAGAAAGTACGGAGTATTGTAACTTCCTTAAACACGAGAAAAACTTACGTAACCTTATCTATCTACTACTCTACTATGTAACTCCTCAATTTTTTAAATTTTGCAACTCTTTTGTTTTTACACTAACTATTATATTCACACATCTCTATAATTTTAATGTTATTTGGTGACTATTAATATAGATGATAAACATAGTCATGACTCCGTATCATTTTGTTGGATTTATCTAAATATTTACATAATACTTACATAATACAAATTTAATACCCATATCATAATACAAATTTAATAAAATGACTAACTATATGTATATATTGTCAATTTTTATTTAAAATATGTGTCTTATATTGATCGAGGATATGTATAACGAATATTTATCTTTGCTTTAATATTCAAAGTAGTATTTATCAAGGTTTTGTAAAAGGTGTTTATTGAAAAAAGAAATTGTTCTATATAAAAATGTCTCTCTCTCTAATTCCCTGTCTTATACTTTATTCTATATAAAAAATTCTCACTATATCCCATCATACCTATTTTTCTATTAGATTAATATAATCTTACAATAACTTATCGCATAAAACTCCGTGAATAGACTATTACAACAATTAAATCCGGACGGAGAGAGTACATATTATAATGTTTTGTTTATTTAATCAATTATTCTAATAAGATACTGGAATTGTAGAAGACTCAGTAGTAGAATTTTAAAAATCAAAACTCTCTTCCAAAAAAAAATGAGTCATGGAGTGGTTTTGAGACGAGTGTGGATACACGTGTGGGTGATAGATTTGGGATGAGTTTTACTTTTAACCCGTTAGAAGGAGATTGGGAGGAGTGAGTACTTTTCCCATCGTGGGTGACGGGAATAGAGATAAGAATTTTGGACAAGTACGAGCGTGGAGACTCCGACCAACTTCAAAGTCATGACTAGCTGAATAAATAAAATAGTGGAGTAGTTGCTAAGTGCTCGGATAATGATATAAATATGACTATCAAAGTAAGGATGGATGAGAATAACACTATGATTGACACATGTGACCATCAAAATAAAGGATGGATGAGAATAACACTATGATTGACACATGTGATGAATATAGATGAAAATAACTTTGTTTATGTACCTTTATTTGACTCTATTTTTCTGATAAACAAGATACCGAATGGGGAAATAGCAAAAAATTTCATCATTAATTTTAATTAAGAGAATATCTATAAGGTATATGTGTCCAAAGTATAGTGTAACCAGACAGCCAAATTGAGATTTGAGTTTTAAAATTCAAAACTCTCTTACAAAAAGTAATGTTGAGTTCAGTCGTTTAGGGCTAGGTTTGACACATGTGATGAGTGGGGATGAAAATAATTTGTTCTATGTACCTTTATTTGTTTTTATTTTTTAATAAGTAAGACCAAATGGGCAATAAAAATTTATCCATCATTAGTTTTAATTAGGAGAATGTCCATAAGCTATATGTGTCCAAATTATAATGTAATCAGACAACAATATTGTCAAACACTCTAGAATAGAGTTTTAAAATAAACTCTCCTACCAAAAAATAATGTCGGGTTCAGCCGTCTAGGGCTAGGTTTGACACATGTGATGAATATGGAGGAAAATAATTTTGTCTATGTACCCTTATTTGTTTCATTTTTTTTAATAAATAAGACACCGAATAGAGAATAAAAAATTTATCCATCATTAATTTTAATTAATTAGGAAAATATCTATAAGTTATATGTGTCTAAAGTATAATGTAACCAGACAACCAAATTGTCTAATACACTTAGAGTTTTAAAATTCAAAACTCTCTTATCAAAAAAAAATGTCGGGTCAAGCCGTCTAGGGCTTGGTTTGAGGCGGGTGTATATACACGGACGGGAATGAAGAGGGGTTAATTTTATTTTTTGCCTACGAGGCGGGAATTAGGACTGGGATGAGTATGACACCTATCGTGGTGACGGACATGTGAATGAGAATTGCAGGTTGTGTTGAGGGACCATCATCACCCCGCTTCGAAGATATCTCTAGCTGAATAAAATATATGGTGGGGTAGGTGTTAAATGATCGGGTATTAGATGATTTATGAATTAAGTGGGTATGACTATCGAAGTAAAGAACGAATGAGAATTTTATGTTTGACATGGTTTATTATGAAAGAGGAAGAACGTAAATCTATCTACGTGCCCTTATTTTATTATTTTGAATTTGTTAAATAAATAAGACATGAAATGGGCAGTAACATACCGAGCAATCATTAGTTTAATAAGAAAATTATCTATAAGCTCTATTTCGATGATAACTGTCTATAGTTATAGTTTAAATATGCAAATTTAATATTCATATCATAAATCGTGCATCGAATGGGGCGAGTTTGAATCGATTGGATTTGAGAACACTCACCTCCTAATTATATATGTCACTTTTTTATATTTTCATCAATATTATAGCTAAAACAATTAATTTTAATACTTCGTAATAAACTTATGTCAATATATTTAAAAGTTAGTTGAAAGGGAAAATGGATTATTTATCGAATATGGGGATTTCAGTGGGTTTATTGGGAGATCCCCTCGTGCATCCGTCCCAAGTGGGCGGGGTTGAAGAAAGTTTGGTGGGTGACGGGATTAAAAAATGAATTCGTCACAGGTGACGACCGGGCGATGGTGGATTTTAGATTGGACATGTCTGCGTAGTTAATCTTCATCTAATTGATTATTACATATTTTTTTATTCAATTACTCTATTCAGACAAACGAATTGTTAAAGACTCTAAAATAGAGTTTTCAAATTCCAAAACTCTTATAAAAAAAAGAGTTGAACCTCAGGACGGGTTTGAGGCGGGTGTGGGTATACCGGGGGGTGATGATTGGGGATGAAATTTATTTTCTACCTCCCGAGACGTGAATTTGGAGTGGTGGGTATCGTTCCTATCGTTGATGGAGAAGATAGGGAAGAGAATTGTTGGTGGATACGCGTCTGCAGAGCCAGCCCCGCCTCAAAGTACGTCATCTATAAATGAATAAAGTAAGTGGTGTATGTAGGTGCTAAGTGATCAGGTAATGAGGTTGATGGGGTGACCGTGCGAGTATTAAGTAGGTATTACTATCCAATTAGTAAAGGGTGAACGAAATAACTTTATGCTTGACACAAGTGGGAATAATTTATTTTTTTATATATCTACCCTTATTTGTTTTAATAAATAAGAAACTGAATGAGCAATAACAAATTTATCCATCTTTAGTTTTAGTTTGGAAAATATCCATAATTACTATTTTGATGATATTGTCTACCAGATTTCATATAAATTTATATTTAGATGATTACTAGTATAGTACCCGTGCGATGCACGGTTTATAATATAAATGTAAAATTACATGAAATATGGTAGACAATTTTCATCAAAATAAAGCTTATAGATACTCTCCAAATTAAAATTAACTATGGATAAACTTGCTATTGCTAATTCAGTGTCTTATTTATTAGGTGAAACTATTATAGTACCTGTGCAATGCACGATTTGTAATCTAAATATAAATTTATACTCCCTCTGTCCCAGATTACTTGTTACACTTTCCTTTTTCGTCCGTCCCAGATTAGTTGTTACACTTCTAAATTAGGAATGACCCCACAATTATTATATTGTCTCTCTCTTCCCACTATTTTTTTTTGGTCCCCACACCCTCTCTCGTACAATTAAAAAAAATACCCCACTAACTCCTATCACATCTACTTTTTCAATAAAATAACAATTGATAACCAAACAACTCACTTATCACCTAAAACTTTGTGCAAAGGTAAGTGTGACAACTAATCTGGGACGGAGGTAGTATGAAAATCTGGTAGACAATTATCATTAAAATATTTTTTACAGGTATTCTCCTAATTAAAACATTCACGGATAAATTTGTTATTGATCAATTCAGTGTCTTATTTATTAAAAAAAATTTAAACAAATAATGGTACATGGACAAAATTATCTTCATCCTCTATCAATCATTAAGTCATCACCCTCTGTCAAGCACTAAGTTATCTCATCCACCTTTCCTTTCGGTTGTCGTACACACTTAATACTTCCCTCATTTACCTCATTATTCGATCACTTAACGCCTACCCACCCTCCCAATCCCCGTCTCGAGAGGTTGGGTACAAAATAAAATCCATGCACGCTCCATCACCCACCTATGTAAACTCACTCCTAGATCAACATTTTTTGTTTTGGTAAAAGAGTTTTAAATTGTAAAACTATGTTTTGGCGTCTTCGATAATCCAGTTGTCTGATTAGATTCAATGAATAAATAAACATTATAATATGTACGTTAGTAGTAAAAAAAAATTGTTGATATATTCATACTCAATTAGATGAAAGATAAGCGATGCGGGTGATTATAATCTAAAATCCGTTCTCGCCCCGTTACCCGTGATGGATACATTTTTAACCCCATCACCCACTAAAATTTCCTCCAATCCCCCCCCCCCACCAATTGGAGAGGATGTGCGAAGGATTTCCCAAAAATCTGTTAGGTTATGATACATATGACAATTCATAAATCATGCGGAAAAACCATAAACCCAGGAAAACATATTATTTACACATAATCATTTAGCATAGATTAGATGCATACTCTTTGTTGCGTGCCTTCCCTAGCTGCGCCCGAACCGAACAAGAACAAGTCTTTAGGACTCCAAGTGTCGTCCCTCCGTAGATAGTCCACAGCACGTCCGGATCCGCCTTAAGATTGACCAACTACAATCGCCCTTAAGGTACTATTATTTTCGGCACTTTATAGGCAAATGTGTGACTGAATTTTTCTCTCAAAAAATTCACTTTGAATACTTTGAAACTTGTGTTATAAATTGTGAGCCCTAGCCTCATATTTATAGCGGTATGGAAAGGGAATCGAAATCCTATTCAGATACAAATTAATTAAACCTAGAATCCTACAAGAACTCTAATTTAATTAATTTATCAAATAGAATTAGGAATTTAATCATTAACCGAACTCTGCATGTTTTAGGAAACGTGCACGAACACAAACACTTGCACACACACGCACGACAGCCACGATGGGCCCCATGCGTGCGCGCGAGCAGCAGCCCACTCAGCGCCCGCGCGCGCTGCGCGCTGCGCGTGTTGTGCGCGCTGCGCGCTGCGCGCAGCCTGCTGGGCCTGGCCTTGCGTTGGGCCTGGCGTGGCTGTTTGTGCGGCGCGCTTGGCTTGCTGGGCGATGGCCTGGCTTCGTGCTGGGCCTCGTCCGGCAGGCCTCATCCGATGCTTATTCGTACGATGCGCTTCCGATTAAATTTTCCGATTCCGGAATTCATTTCCGATACGAACAATATTTAATATTTCCGATTCCGGAATTAATTTCCGTTTCGAACAAATATTTAATATTTCCGTTTCCGGAATTATTTTCCGATTCCGGTAATATTTCCGATTCTGACAATATTTCCGTTTCCGGCAATATTTCCGATTCTGGCAATATTTCCATTTCCGATAATATTTTCCGACACGTACCATGTTTCCGTTTCCGGCAACATCTACGACTTGGATAATATTTATATTTCCGATACGATCCATATTTCCGTTTCCGGCAATATCATCGTTTCCGGAGTATTCATTCCTTGCCTGTGACGATCTTAGCTCCCACTGAAACCAAGATCCGTCGGTTCCGAATATTCATAGATGGAGTATTTAATGCTATTAAATACTTGATCCGTTTACGTACTATTTGTGTGACCCTACGGGTTCAGTCAAGAGTAAGCTGTGGATTAATATCATTAATTCCACTTGAACTAAAGCGGCCTCTAGCTAGGCATTCAGCTCACTTGATCTCACTGAATTATTAACTTGTTAATTAATACTGAACCGCATTTATTAGACTTAACATAGAATGCATACTTGGACCAAGGGCATTATTTCCTTCAGTCTCCCACTTGTCCTTAGGGACAAGTGTGCATTTCCTAATTCCTTTGTCGCTCGATGCTTGCTCTTGAACATAAGGTAAGAGTTGTCATCCTTATTATGTCCAGAGGTGTTTCTCGGTTTCAGAGTTCAACTGATCAAATAAACAGATAATCATAGCCTATGATTCATCCGAGCACGGCCATGCATTTCACAGTTTCTAGCTCTCCGAGTGGCCTTGTACAACTTTTAAGCATCTCATCCCGATTTATGGGAGGACAATCCCAATCTTGCGATCTTGAGATTAGACTTCGTTTGATAGGTGATTACCTGAGCGTTGCCTTTATAGCCTCCTTTTACGGTGCGACGGTTGGTCAACGTCAAAGCAACCAGTTCTCAAACAAGTAATCTCAAATCACTCAGGTATTGAGGATTTAGTGTCTAATAATTTAATGAAATTTACTTATGACAGACTTTCATCTCTTACAGTAAAGTTTCATAGGTCTCGTCCGATACTAGTCTTCCCAAAGTAAGTATCTATGCAAATGATTATGACATTGCCATGTCCACATAGTTCAAGAAACAGAACTACTAGTCATCTTGCATTCTAATCGTCTAACGTTTTCTATGCGTCCAATTTTATAGAAAACTCCGATTAGGGACCATTTTCAACCTTTGACATTCAAGTTCACTTGATAGACATTTCTTAGTCACAGGACTGGTCCTGACAGTCTATCTTGAATATATCGTCAAATTGAAGGGACTCATCATTTAATAAACCACAAATTAAATGGAAACATGAATTCTTTTCATTTATTGTGAATGATTAACCAATAATGTTTTACAAAGATTTAAACTCTAAAACTTTAAAACATTAAACAGAGACATCAAAGCCATTCTCCAATATGCTTGATTCCCATAGCTGCAGTGTGCGAGTTGTGCTTCGCCTGCGGCAGAGGTTTAGTTAATGGATCTGATATGTTGTCATCAGTTCCAATTTTGCTTATCTCGACTTCTTTTCTTTCAACGAACTCTCGTAGAAGGTGAAATCTACGAAGTACATGCTTGACTCTCTGGTGGTGTCTAGGCTCTTTTGCCTGTGCAATAGCTCCGTTATTATCACAATACAGGGCTATTGGTCCTTTAATGGAGGGGACTACACCAAGTTCTCCTATGAACTTCCTTAGCCATATAGTTTCCTTTGCTGCTTCATGTGCAGCAATGTACTCCGCTTCAGTTGTAGAATCCGCAATGGTGCTTTGCTTAGCACTTTTCCAGCTTACTGCTCCTCCGTTGAGGCAGAAGACAAACCCAGACTGTGATCTGAAATCATCTTTGTCGGTTTGGAAACTTGCGTCCGTATAGCCTTTAACAATTAATTCATCATCTCCACCATAGACCAGGAAGTCATCTTTGTGCCTTTTCAGGTACTTCAGAATATTCTTGGCAGCAGTCCAATGCGCCTCTCCTGGGTCTGACTGGTATCTGCTCGTAGCACTGAGTGCGTACGCAACATCCGGGCGTGTACATATCATAGCATACATTATTGAACCAATCAATGATGCATATGGAATCCCATTCATTCGTCTACGCTCATCAAGTGTTTTTGGGCACTGAGTCTTGCTTAGAGTCATTCCATGAGACATGGGTAGGTAGCCTCGCTTGGAGTCCGCCATCTTGAACCTATCAAGCACCTTATTGATATAAGTGCTTTGACTAAGTCCAATCATCTTTTTAGATCTATCTCTGTAAATCTTGATGCCCAATATGTACTGTGCTTCTCCTAGATCCTTCATCGAAAAACATTTCCCAAGCCAAATCTTGACAGAGTTCAACATAGGAATGTCATTTCCGATAAGCAATATGTCGTCGACATATAATACTAGGAAAGAAATTTTGCTCCCACTGACCTTCTTGTATACACAAGATTCGTCCGCGTTCTTGATGAAACCAAAGTCACTGACTGCTTCATCAAAACGTATATTCCAGCTCCTGGATGCCTGCTTCAATCCGTAGATTGACTTCTTTAGCTTGCATACCTTTTTAGCATTCTTTGGATCCTCAAAACCTTCAGGCTGTGTCATAAACACAGTTTCTGTTAAAACGCCGTTTAAGAAAGCAGTTTTGACATCCATCTGCCATATTTCGTAATCGTAATATGCAGCGATTGCTAACATTATTCGAATAGACTTTAGCATTGCAACTGGTGAAAAGGTTTCATCGTAATCCACACCGTGGACTTGCCTGTAACCTTTTGCAACCAATCTAGCTTTGAAAACTTCAAGTTTCCCATCCTTGTCCTTTTTCAGTTTGAAAACCCATTTGCTTCCAATGGTTTGGTAGCCATCTGGCAAATCGACCAAATCCCATACTTGGTTTTCAGACATGGAGTCTAATTCAGATTGCATGGCTTCTTGCCATTGCTTGGAGCTAGGGCTCGTCATAGCTTGCTTGTAAGTCGCAGGTTCATCACTTTCAAGTAATAGAACGTCATAGCTCTCGTTCGTCAAAATACCTAAGTACCTTTCCGGTTGAGATCTATATCTTTGCGATCTACGCGGGGTAACATTTCTAGATTGACCATGATTTTCACCAGATTCTTCTAAAGATCTCTGAGTTTCATCCTGAATGTCATCTTGAGCATTCTCTAGAGTTTGTTGTTCGACTCGAATTTCTTCGAGGTCTACTTTTCTCCCACTTGTCATTTTGGAAATGTGATCCTTCTCCAAAAAGACACCATCTCGAGCAACAAACACTTTGTTCTCAGATGTATTGTAGAAGTAATACCCCTTTGTTTCCTTTGGATAGCCCACAAGGATACATTTGTCAGATTTTGGATGAAGTTTGTCTGAAATTAATCGTTTGACGTATACTTCACATCCCCAAATCTTAAGAAAAGACACATTTGGAGGCTTTCCAAACCATAATTCGTATGGAGTCTTTTCGACAGCTTTAGACGGAGCTCTATTTATAGTGAGTGCAGCTGTATTTAGTGCATGTCCCCAAAATTCTAATGGAAGTTCGGCCTGACCCATCATTGACCTGACCATGTCTAGCAAGGTTCTGTTCCTCCGTTCTGACACACCGTTCCATTGTGGTGTTCCAGGAGGAGTCAATTCTGATAGAATTCCACATTCTTTCAGATGGTCATCAAATTCATAGCTCAGATATTCACCGCCTCTATCAGACCGCAGTGCCTTGATCTTCTTGCCTAATTGATTCTCTACTTCACTCTGAAATTCCTTGAATTTGTCAAAGGATTCAGACTTATGCTTCATTAGGTAGATATAACCATACCTACTGAAGTCATCAGTGAAAGTGATAAAGTAGCTGAAACCACCTCTAGCATTTGTACTCATTGGTCCACATACATCTGTATGGATTAAACCCAATAGTTCATTTGCTCTTTCTCCAACTTTAGAGAAAGGTTGCTTTGTCATTTTGCCAAGTAAACATGATTCGCATTTACCATAATCCTCTAAGTCAAATGGTTCTAGAATTCCTTCTCTTTGAAGTCTTTCTAAGCGTTTCAAGTTTATATGGCCTAATCGACAATGCCACAGATAGGTGAGATCTGAATCATCCTTTTTGGCCTTTTTGGTATTTATGTTATATACTTGTTTGTCGTGATCTAATAAATAAAGTCCATTGACTAATCTAGCAGATCCATAAAACATCTCTTTAAAATAAAACGAACAACTATTGTCTTTTATTATAAAGGAAAATCCCTTAGCATCTAAGCAAGAAACTGAAATGATGTTTTTAGTAAGACTTGGAACATGGAAACATTCTTCCAGTTCCAAAACTAGCCCGGAGGGCAACGACAAATAGTAAGTTCCTACAGCTAATGCAGCAATCCGTGCTCCATTTCCCACTCGTAGGTCGACTTCACCCTTGCTTAACTTTCTACTTCTTCTTAGTCCCTGTGGATTGGAACATAAGTGTGAGCCACAACCTGTATCTAATACCCAAGAAGTTGAATTAGCAAGTATACAGTCTATAACGAAAATACCTGAAGATGGAACGACTGTTCCGTTCTTCTGATCTTCCTTTAGCTTCAAGCAATCTCTCTTCCAATGCCCCTTCTTCTTGCAGTAGAAGCATTCGGATTCAGAAGTGGGTTGACTGACCTTTCTCTTTGCAGATTTGGCGCCAGTTTGCTTAGTTGGGCTGGCTTTGTTGCCACCTTTCTTAGCATTCCTCTTCTTTCCAGATTTCTTGAACTTGCCCCCACGCACCATAAGCACATCCTGCTTATCACTTTTGAGCGTCTTTTCAGCGGTCTTCAGCATACCGTGAAGCTCAGTGAGCGTTTTGTCCAGACTATTCATACTGTAGTTCAGTTTGAACTGATCATACCCGCTATGAAGAGAATGGAGGATGGTGTCTATAGCCATTTCCTGAGAAAATTGCTGATCCAGCCGACTCATATTCTCAATGAGTCCAATCATTTTGAGAACATGTGGACTTACGGGCTCGCCTTTCTTAAGCTTGGTCTCAAGAATTTGCCTATGAGTCTCGAATCTTTCGACTCGAGCCAGATCTTGGAACATGTTCTTCAACTCACTGATGATTGTGAAAGCATCTGAGTTGATGAACGTTTTCTGCAGATCCGCACTCATGGTGGCGAGCATTAGACATTTCACATCCTTGTTGGCATCAATCCAACGATTGAGGGCTGCCTGAGTGACCCCGTCGCCTGCAGCTTCGGGCATCGCCTCATCTAGGACATACTCCTTTTCTTCCTGCATAAGAACTATTTGCAAGTTCCTTTGCCAGTCAAGGAAGTTTTTCCCGTTCAACTTCTCCTTTTCGAGAATTGATCGAATGTTGAATGAATTGTTGTTTGCCATATTAAAAACTACAATTGAAAAGAATAAACAAATAAATAACCATTCACAGTTTCTCTTAATAAACTTAAATTCTGGCATACATGCATAATTCAATGTTTATTAAGCATTTTATTCAAATTATGTGTTCCGGCAGGTGTGAATAAAATGATTCCAAGATCCTAAAATCATTGAAGAACTAAGCACAGTTTGTCGACTTAATCCTAGAACATCTTAGGTAAGCAAAAGCCTTTTGCTAATAGTCTAGAAACTATTCTTGGTTGATAGGTACGTCTAAGAACTTATTAGGTAAACCTATCGAATTTGCCACGACATAAAAGGACTCCTTACTTATATCGTTGAGTTTCACCAAAACTAACATGTACTCACAATTATTTGTGTACCTTGCCCCTTTAGGACCAATAAGTAACACCTCGCTGAGCGAAAACTATTACTAGATTGATGTAAAGGATATCCAAGCAAGTGTATATTTTGGCATGGCACCTTTTAACTCAATTTTTTAAGTTTGGAACTTAAGGCTCTTACTATGTTGGTTAGATTTTAAGTGAACTAAAATCCTTAATCATGCAACATAATCAAGCTTTTGATCTCATGCATTTTAAGACATATTTAAAACAATAAATAACTTAAAACATGCATAAGATATTTGTGATCTAGTATGGCCCGACTTCATCTTGAAGCTTTGACTTCAAAGTCCGTCTTGAAAATCTCCGTGGGAGGCACCATTTTCTTCAAATAGGATAAGCTATAACTAATTACAACTATTTGATGGTTCGCAGACCATATTTGAATTGAAAAATAACTTTGGTACTTTAGACCAATTACATTCAAATTAATGGTACGCAGACCATATTTTCTATCCTATTTGGGCCATACTAGTCACTTCATAACCTGCAAAACAGTACATATACAATATATACCATTCACCCATTCATTATCATGAATGGCCCACATAGCTGGTTAGTAAAACACATTATGCATCAGGTAAACATTTGCAGCAATTAATCAAGGGCACCAATAATCTACCAATTATTCAGTCCTTATTAATTCTAATCAAGTTGTTTTAACCTTAAGGATTTGTAGACCTAATCAAGAGTTTATGACTAAAAAGCGCTCCCACTTAAACCAATAAATTCATATGCTTTACCAATTTTAAACATAAAAATGTATTTCTAGTCTAACCGGAAACATACAAATTTAATTAAAATTTAAAGCTCATATAAATTTATAATTGAATCCAAAAAGTTTAATTTAATTTCAGTCGCATTTAAATTAATTCATGATTTTAATTTTAGTAAAAATAATTAGAATAAATAACATTTATTATAATTATAATATTCAAAATTAAAATCCAAGAAAATAATTTAAATTATTAATTTTAAAATTAATTAAAATTACGTGAACTGAAATTTTCAAATTAAACATTCAGAACGATCTAATCGTAACGCAAACACCCTACGCGTTGCATGCCCATGGGCCGCACGCACACAGCCATCGCTGGCCATGCGCGCGCAGCCCATGCGCTCGTCGCATAGCTGCTGCATCCCTATCGCAAGCCTCCGCACGCATTGGTGCTCGCTGCGCGCGCCAGCGCTCATCGCACGCGGGCTATCGCTCGCAGTGCGCGCGCGACATCGCTTGCTGGGCGCGCGACATCGCTCGCTGGGCGCGCGACATCGCTCGCTGGGCGCGCGACATCGCTCGCTGGGCGGGCGACATCGCTCGCTGTGCGCGCGAGCAATGCTAGGCGCAGCGCTCGTGGCACGCGAGCTTGCGCTCGCTGCGCACGAGGCTGCGCGCTCTTGTGCGAGGCAACGCGCGTTGTGGCGCAGCTCGCTTGCTGCCCACACGCGACTGCCTTGGCTCGCCCTACGCCCATGCCCATTCGTCCATTGGTCGTGGCACACGACACAAGGCAGGGCTGCTGCCTTGTGCTCGTGCACTACGCCCTTGCTCATTGCATTCGTGCCGCACGGGCGACGAGCTCCCTTGCTCGTCGTCGCATGCCCGCATTATACAACACCCCTTAAGGGTAACACGAAGCGTCCATTGCTTCGTGCGTGCAAGTTTTATGAACGAATCGCATAAAACTTTAAAATTTATATTTAAAATTAATGACAAATTAATAAATAATATTAATTTCATAATTTTAGGGCGAAAAATCGAAAATTTATTATCCAATTGATTTCCGATTGTTTTGGATTCAAGTCTAGGTCATAAAATTTTAAATTTATCGTAAATTTACAATTTTTATGGTGGTTTTTAATCATAGGTTTCTAATTAAATTACAATTAATTATGAAAATCAAATTAATTCTAAATTATTCTAATTTTCAACAAATTAATCATAATTAATAATTAGATTGCATAATTAACAAGACTAGGCATTCAAACTTGTTAAACATATGCAGTAGGTCAATCAAAAATTCAAGATTTATCAACAAGAATCGCAAATATTTAATTTAACATCTTAAATTTACGAAATTTTGCATTCGAAAAACTAAAACCTTCGAAAAGTCATAGTTAGGCTTCGAATTTGAGAATTCTGGGTTCGGCAGAAAAAAACTATTTTTGTCAAAATTTTAGAATGCCTTTTACATGCGGAATTGACACAAAAATCACTCAATTCGGATGAGTAACGAAGAAACTGCCGAAAAACTGCGTACGTATAATTAAATAAACGCAATTTGCAATTAATTAACAATTACGAAAATTAATCACCCCTTTTAATTCTTGCAAATTTGTAATATTTAACCATGTTCATGCAATTTAGATTATGAAAATAATAAGGGGCTCGTGATACCACTGTTAGGTTATGATACATATGACAATTCATAAATCATGCGGAAAAACCATAAACCCAGGAAAACATATTATTTACACATAATCATTTAGCATAGATTAGATGCATACTCTTTGTTGCGTGCCTTCCCTAGCTGCGCCCGAACCGAACAAGAACAAGTCTTTAGGACTCCAAGTGTCGTCCCTCCGTAGATAGTCCACAGCACGTCCGGATCCGCCTTAAGATTGACCAACTAGAATCGCCCTTAAGGTACTATTATTTTCGGCACTTTATAGGCAAATGTGTGACTGAATTTTTCTCTCAAAAAATCCACTTTGAATACTTTGAAACTTGTGTTATAAATTGTGAGCCCTAGCCTCATATTTATAGCGGTATGGAAAGGGAATCGAAATCCTATTCAGATACAAATTAATTAAACCTAGAATCCTACAAGAACTCTAATTTAATTAATTTATCAAATAGAATTAGGAATTTAATCATTAACCGAACTCTGCATGTTTTAGGAAACGTGCACGAACACAAACACTTGCACACACACGCACGACAGCCACGATGGGCCCCATGCGTGCGCGCGAGCAGCAGCCCACTCAGCGCCCGCGCGCGCTGCGCGCTGCGCGTGCTGTGCGCGCTGTGCGCGCTGCGCGCTGCGCGCAGCCTGCTGGGCCTGGCCTTGCGCTGGGCCTGGCGTGGCTGTTTGTGCGGCGCGCTTGGCTTGCTGGGCGATGGCCTGGCTTCGTGCTGGGCCTCGTCCGGCAGGCCTCGTCCGATGCTTATTCGTACGATGCGCTTCCGATTAAATTTTCCGATTCCGGAATTCATTTCCGATACGAACAATATTTAATATTTCCGATTCCGGAATTAATTTCCGTTTCGAACAAATATTTAATATTTCCGTTTCCGGAATTATTTTCCGATTCCGGTAATATTTCCGATTCTGACAATATTTCCGTTTCCGGCAATATTTCCGATTCTGGAAATATTTCCATTTCCGATAATATTTTCCGACACGTACCATGTTTCCGTTTCCGGCAACATCTACGACTTGGATAATATTTATATTTCCGATACGATCCATATTTCCGTTTCCGGCAATATCATCGTTTCCGGAGTATTCATTCCTTGCCTGTGACGATCTTAGCTCCCACTGAAACCAAGATCCATCGGTTCCGAATATTCATAGATGGAGTATTTAATGCTATTAAATACTTGATCCGTTTACGTACTATTTGTGTGACCCTACGGGTTCAGTCAAGAGTAAGCTGTGGATTAATATCATTAATTCCACTTGAACTAAAGCGGCCTCTAGCTAGGCATTCAGCTCACTTGATCTCACTGAATTATTAACTTGTTAATTAATACTGAACCGCATTTATTAGACTTAACATAGAATGCATACTTGGACCAAGGGCATTATTTCCTTCAAAATCTAGCTCTGAGGACAACCTGACATAGTGACATCACTGTATTTTGTAAATAAGTCATTTTGCCTTTACCTAACTTTTGAATATATTGACATAACTTCATTATTAAAATTAGTTGTATTAGGTATAATATTGATAAAATATTTAAAAGTGACATGCATAATTAGGATTGGGTGAGTGGCCTAAATCCAAGAAATGTAAACTCGCCACATGCATAACCAAGGTGGGTACATGTTATCCTTATACCGGTTCACCATCACCAAATCTATATTTATTAGTCAATATTAGTCAATCATTCACGTTTATCTTTGTTGTCAGCCTTATCTAAAATCCTAACTCGTCCATCATCAAGTGTGATGCACAATCTACATATCAAAATGTTAATTTTGCACGAAATTTTATATATACGCTACAGAGTAAATATTAACTAAATCTTGTATATTAACATATAAAAAATATTTTTGTTGTTGCAAACATAATAAGGAAACTTAATCATCTTTATGATATTAGAAATAGTTAAGACTTCAATAATACTCTATTTGAGGGAATAAATGATTATTTCGGATTCGTGTAAAAATGTTACAATAATGAAAACGTGAAAAAAAATTATTTTTGAATTAAAATAAAAAGTATAGGCTAAGTCAGAAAAAAGTATAGGGCCAAGGGGCTCATTTTTTTATTTAACATGGAGCCTAAAATATGTTTGAGACAACCTTAGCTTGTTAAATATGTTAAATCAAGAGCTAACGTTTTTATACATATCCGTATTTATTATATGACACAAAATTTTAAACAGTTGATAGTATTATAATAATTGATTTGATAGTACAAGTTCAAATATTATAATATTTTCTATACAGAGTATTGGTTATTAGAAATTGCATTCAGTGGATTATAATGTAAAATATATTACCCACCAAATGATAAAAAAATAAAGAAACAAATAATATAAAAATTAAACGAAAAAATAATTGAAATTGTTTCTCAAATTTCATATTAGATGATTGAATTAGTATGTACGTTCAAGATTTATAAATCATACATTAGCTTTAGGGGGAGAAATATTTTATACGGAGTAAACAACATGACCGATCAAATAATAATTTGAGAATATCTGTGTGTGTACGGGATATAATGTAGTTTCATATTATAATCGATTATTACCCTAAGTAATTAGAAGGTTTTACGCAAAAAAATTATGAAATATGTTAATTATTTTTTTGTAGGAAGCTTGTCAGATTTTAGCTAGTGTCTTGACAAACGTATAATATATGAGAGTTCAAAATCTTATCTTTACCTTTTACCAATTAAAAAAAACTTACTCCCTCTGTCCCTTAATACTCGCACCGGTTTGACCGGTGCGGAGTTTAAGGCATTTGAATTGACTTATTAATTTAATGGGTGTTAGTTGATAGTGGGGTATTTTTTTTAATATAGTTAGTGGAAAATGTGTAAGAGGTGGGGAGTGATGAGTGGGGTGTGAATTTTTAAATGATTTTTTGTAGGGAATGGGGGTGTAGGTGGGGTTATTAAGTAAGTGTGAGAAATAATATAATATTGGTTTTAATATCCATTTATAGAAGCAGTGCAAGTATTAAGGGACGACCCGAAAAGGAAAGCGGTGCGAGTATTAAGGGACGGAGGGAGTAATTATTATAGGTAAAATGTTTAAATTACAGTACGTATGCACTAATATTCTATATATTTTACACCTGTTAAAACTTAATATCTCTGGAAAGTGTGTCAAATATAAGGTTTTAACAATATATCTTAATGTTAAATATTGTGTATAATATCTCAAATGTATTATTAACTGGTGATGAATCAATTATATTGGTTAACTAACCATTTATTTATACACTACGTATATATAAAACCTAGAATGACATGCAAATATCGGTTAACTGTTTAGGCTTAAGGTATAAATGGTAAACTTCGGGTTAGTACATAAGCTAAATAGATTATATAATAGTTTTTGTTATTGACTAATTTCTATGTCATATATTGGCTGTTATAAACCGTATAAATTTCAAATAATTAACCTAACATATGTAATGTATTTTTTAATTAGATTATGTGTAGAATTTGATTATGTATATACATATAGGAAATTCATAAGTTAGTAAAAATATTGATGAATCTTTTAATTATTTATCTATTTTTCCATATTAGTTATTGTTACCTAAAATACAATAAGTAAAATATAACAAAAACAATTATGTATTAAATAATTAATATTAAAAGAGAGGCCAATCAATGAGTGACATTTGTCATCACCACATTAATTTCCTCTCTTTTAGTATATTATATATAGATAGATAGATAGATATAGATATCGTGCATCGCACGTGGGTTATAGTAGTTGCATCCCCTAAAATCTCATATCCACCTATCACCCCAAGTTTTACATTCCATTCCACTCAAGTCACAAACCCTAAGTCACAAAAGAGAGGAGAGATAGGAGGCGTTAAAAGTTGAACGGCGGCCACCACCCCCGAATCCGACGGCCGGCTGCCCACCACCTCCAAAGCCGGCAACCCATCACCTGTAATAATTCATCTTCTTTGGCCTGCTTCTTCAGATTTTTACTTTGAAGACGATAGAAGCTTGGAAACGGTGTTTCCTTCGTACTCCGACAACATGACCTAGAGTCTGGAGCTGCTTTTCCATCAAGACGCTTTCCAGATATATTGATTATGGTTGGTCTAGTGTTTTTTGTTTAGTGTTTAAAGGTGAACCAAAGGTTCTTCGCTTTGTTGATTATTTGCTTGGAAGACCAACTCACGTTACCTTTTTTTCATTTCCTTTAAATAAATTGTGTTAAACTTGATTTTTAGTTATATTTAATTGAGGAGGAAAACTGAAATTTTATGCAAGTATTATTTTGTAAAACATTATCAACTTTTTAGTTTTTAATACGGAGTAATAAACTAAATTAAATAAATAAAACTAAACTAATTCCTCCAAGAGTGAATCAAACACTAGAAATAGGATATAGAACCCATTCCAATATTGAACCAAACAAATCCATATTTGTAGGATTTCCAATCTATGGTATGTGAATCCTTTCCAATTCATTCCAATTTGTTAAACCAAACGACCCCTTAGTTCCTTCCGGTGTATCGTTGAAGCCGGATTTTGGAGGCCATCTTTCACACTATCACTTCCTAAATCTTACAAGATGAACTCCACCCCCCTCTATTCAAATTCAAATTCAAATTCAAATTAAATTAAAATTAAATTCAATCCAATTTAAAATTGCAATTTCCACCAAAAATCGTCTTTTTTCAGTTTAACAAAGTATTGAAGCAGATTAGGGGTGTTTGGAGAACTGGAATTTAAAGCTAATTCCTTTACTAATTAAATAAAATTTATTTGCAATTCATTGAACCTGTCAAAATATTCATTATCTGCTTTGTCATTGTTTGTTCTTCTGATATTATGAATTAATTGGGTGGTAACCAAACGATGCAATCTTCGTCACATGATTTTTGTTGGGTATCGATGATTTTGGTAAACTGATGTTATTTGTTATAAACCCATTTTCTTGTGTAGTTAACTTTATAAGTTTGTTGTTAAAATGTTAGTAATTAAGATGCCTTAGTAATTAAGATGTTATGTTATTTGAATTGGGGGTGAAGTTATATGTTCAAATCTGCTTAACAGTGTAGCTAATTCTTAAAAGCTTTGAATGTTGTTTTGCTTCATTTAAATAGTATGTCCTGAGTTTTTCAAACTTGTTGTATACTTGTATTGATTTTGTTAAAGACCCCCTGTGAAACTATTGAGGATACGATATAACATAACTCTATCACATAAGATATTATATCCTCTAGGGATAACTACGTAAGCTTCAACAGAAATGCACATTTAATGTAGTCCCAAATTGAAGAGGAAAGATACTAGCTTATAAGCTTGAGGGCTTGATCCGGCGATATGCAATTGGTTTTGGGTTTGGAACATCACATAGGCTTATAGGTTGTTCGTTTCTTTTCCTTGAACCTTGATAGGTGCGGCCTAGGCCCATTTAACAAAGTTGAAAATGCAGTCTTGTTTCTTTTTAGCATCCATCAACTATAAAGTGTCCGAGCTTATTTTTAAAAAGCGCGCCTTTTTGCGCTTAAAGCCCTAGAAGCTCGGAAGCTCACAGAACGCTTCTGCCAGCCGAAGCCTAGCGACATACAGGAGGCGTGCGCTTCCTAACGCTTCGGTGCTTCTGAGTTTCCTAGCGTTTTTGCGCTTTCTGTAGTCTGGGCACATCAGACCCTTGTTTTTTTATAAAAAATAAAGCCACTTGATTATAATCTTCTATTTTAAAGTATCACGTGATTTCATTTTTTGAAAAACGAATATTTGGGGGGTTACGTTTTTAAAACCCTAGAACAATTTTCTCCCATAGCCGGATTCCTCTAGCCTTCTCACCGGATTTCTCCCGTCGGATTTTGAATTTTTCTTTCATCGTTTTGATTTCTCTTTTATTTTTTCATTTTTTCTTTCCATATTTTCTGAACTTAAGAAAATATATTATTTCTTTCAGGGTGCGCTTCGCCTACGAAAAGCGTGCACTTTTAAAACTAAGGTATAAAGCTTGCTTTTCTTTTAGTTGCTTTTGTTTCCCTGTCTTTTATATCCCTTTTGTAATATTGGACTTTTCCAAGGTGAGATACTGTGACGTGTTTGCTTCGGATAGCTTGAGTTAGTATTCTGATGTTCTTTGATTTATAGTTTTCACAAGATTTGCTTCTTTTTTCCTAGATAGTCGTGTGAACTGCTTTTAGCCAGTGCCTTTATTTCCCCTTATACTGTAGATGATCTGATTTACCATTAAAAGAAGAATATATTTTCTGCATTGATTCCATTGAGGATCTTTTTGAAGGCTCTCAGAAGTCAGAAGTCATTGTAGGTTTGCTTTTGGGTTGTATCGTTGTGTACCAGTGTAGTTTACACTACACAATAGCTGGATTAGGAAGAATTGGTATTCGATTGTCCAATATTGGATGGCTGACTTGATTTCCTATTCTCTAAGATTTGTCAATAGTGGTATGCTAGTGGTATGGTTCAGAAATAATAGCTTAACAGTGATTGTACTCAGTGAAATAAATAGAGATTGAAAGGCATAATTCATCCATCAATCATTATAGCTTGCCAAAACGTTAAACTATTTAATTGTGTTGAACATACAAGTATTTTGCAGTGTTCTGTAGAAAGACCAGTTTCCTTTAGATCTAATACTATTTCAGTAGGTTGTACAATCCGTGCACCTTGTTGGGGGTTGCTTTTAGCTCAACATCCCGCTTGTGCTTAAGTTATGATATTTAAAAGTTGATCTCACATGGAAATTTTGAACGTGAAAATGTAACTCTGGGACTCTGTGACTCTGTGAGTGCCAAAAATCATTAGACTTATAGTAGCCACCTTTTCTGAAGTTTGGTCGAAGACTGCGCTTATCAAGCTGATGCTGATATGAAAGTTGATATTGTGGTTTTTATCAAGATACAATAGTTTATAAAAGAACAATACTTCATTTTTATTGGGGTCGAGAGATTCATTATTTTTAGGTTTTGAATTATAATGGACAAACTAAAATTGGCTTATGAGACTATATGTGTTTATTATCTGTGGTGTAGCTGATGGTTGCTGCATTAGGAGTCCTGGGTCTGATGTTAACCTTTCCATTAGAGGGATAAGGCTGTGTACACTCAAACCCTTTTGTCCCATCTAATTTGATGCTGGTGTTGTTTTAGGTTGCTATATATAATTGTAATGTATGTTGTGCATAACTCAGACAACATCTTGGTGATGCCTTGATGGTTGTCTACACTGAAATTATTTGAAATGCTATTCGTGGTTCTGTTGAAAATGTCTCTTACTTTCTAATTTTAAAAATAACTTCTATAGGTTGCATATTGAAAATTAAATTTAGTTGAAAACATTTACTTTATTGCTTGTCGTTTTGTCGAAAGTTTATTTTTGTATTTTAATTGTTACATTCTGACTTATCAGGTCATAGTGAGAAAGAGATATGGTGTAAGATGAGAAGGACCAACATATCCCAAGTTAGATCTTTTTGCTTCTCATATTTGCATGTGCCGAAATTCCAATTTTCCAGCTCAATTACTGCACCAGCAGCTGCCTGCTCTTCAGATTCAACTTCTATTTCACTGTCAACCACTCTTCAACAGTACATTAATTCAGATTCACCGTCACATGGCTTAAAGATTCATAGCCATATTCTGAAAGCAGGTTGTCAAATTAATAAGAACATTACCATCAAACTCCTCATACTTCATTTGAAATCCGGCTTTATGAAATATGCAAGAAAGTTGCTTGAGGAGATGCCTGACCCATCTTTATCTGCTTATAATTATATGCTTAATGCTTATGTAAAGCATGGAAAAGTTATGGAAACATTTGACTTGGTTCGACAGATGTGCAATTCTGATGAAAAGCCTGACAGCTTTACGCATTCATTGGTATTGAAAGCTTGGGCTTCAATACCTGCTCCCTTATTTTTGACCTGTGACATAGGAAGACAGGTGCATGCTCAGATTCTAAAATATGACAGTGTTGTGGATGTTGTTCTTTTTGCTACCTTAATAGATATGTATGTTAAATCTGAAAGGCTTGGTTATGCTAGGTGTGTGTTTGATTCGATGTTGGTAAAGAATGCCATATGTTCTACTTCACTGATATCCGGTTACTTAAAATGTGGTAACATGGAGGATGCTGAGTTACTTTTCCAGGAGATAGTTGACAAAGATGTTGTGGTATTTAATGCTATGATTGAAGGTTATAGCAAATCAGTAGATACAGCGGAGAAATCGCTTGGAATTTTTATTGAGATGCAAAGACAGAGTTATTTACCTACAATTTCCACTTTTGCCAGTCTTATTGGAGCATGTTCTCTGTTGACATTCGTTGAAACTGGTCAACAAGTACAGAGTCATCTAATGAAAACTAGGTATTTTACTGATGTGAAGATTGGGAGTGCTCTAATAGATATGTATTCAAAATGTGGGAGAACTGATGATGCGCGTCAAATATTTAATTACATGCCTGAAAAGAATATATTCTCTTGGACTTCCATGATTGATGGGTATGGAAAGAATGGGAAACCCTATGAAGTTATTGAAATGTTTGGTAAATTGAGACAGGAGACTCAAATAAAACCCAATTATATTACATTCTTGTGTGTTATCTCGGCGTGCACATATGCTGGATTTGTAGACAAAGGGTGGGAGATCTTTGAAAGCATGGAAAGGAACTATTCATTGAAGCCTCGCATGGAACACTATGCTTGCATGGTGGATCTTTTAGGGCGCTCTGGAAATGTAGAGCAAGCATGGGAATTTGTAATGAGAATGCCAGGAAAACCTAATTCTGATGTCTGGGCTGCTTTGCTTAGTTCATGTAAATTGCATGGTGAACTTGAAAAGGCAAGTATAGCTGCAGATGAACTTTTTAAAATGTGTGCTGATGGGAGGCCGGGTTCGTACATTGCCCTATCAGACTCTCTGGCTACTGCTGGAAAGTGGGACTCTGCAAATAAAGTCAGGGAACTGATGAAGCGAAGAGGGATATCAAAAGATACGGGCTTGAGTTGGACAGGAACCAAGGATGGGCTGAAACGGTTTGATGCTGGTCTAAGATAAAGGTGAATACTTGAAATGGATTTTGACATCACATCATACTAAGAGAAAGTATGTAATGGCTCAAGAATCAGCCCAGAATGAATGCATCAGAAATTCAGAATATTTAAGTTGGCAAGAAAAGATGACAGCCGCATGATTTTTCTGATAATCACCTTTGGTGATTTGTCTGCAGAAGAATGGCTTTTGGAAATGGCAAATATAATGTCATTAAAAATTTGCAACAAGGAGAAAAGGGCAGAAGATTTTTTTGAGGCCGGTTTACACTTTTTAACGGACCTTGAGGTGCAGTCTGTTCAGGCAAACACTTGCTAGCTCTTTTTTTTGCTCTTTTTGCGAAGAGACCACAACAGTGAGGTCTGTTTGTTTGTGACAACTAAGCTTATAGTTGCAGGGGTTGCCACATAATCTAGAAACAAGCATCACATGTTGAAGTATGCCTATGGAAAATATTTAGGACTGGTACGGTCTGGTTTCTACACATCGTTTAATTGGTACTTTGAGTTTATCTTTCAAAAATTTACTTTTGATCATTCAATTGTGCAGGTTGATTATCTCCATCGCACTGGACTAGCGAAGAAATGTGCAGGATTGCGGATGGGTGCAAAAGGTTTGTAAGTTGATAATCGTCTAAGAGAACTACTGACCTAAATTTGAAAGGGCTTGTGTCTTTCTTTTAAGCTCACATGTTAATATTATAATTGTGTAACCTAAAACACCTGGTTTATGCTTTATATTTTCAGTATGATTTTTATTCATGTCCTTATAGTGACATTTCCTGTGTCCTATCTCAGTGAGGGCATTTCCTGGGTTTGTATTGGGAGATCTTTAAATGTATGGAGAGGGTCTATTCATTAATGCCTCGGATGGAACACTATGTTTGCGTAATTGATCTTTTGAGGGTTCTCTCTGGCTGCTGCTGAGAAGTGGGACTCTGTAAACCAAGTTAGGGACAGGAACCCATGATGGTCTGAAACGGGTTCGGGCTGGTGTAAGCTGAATAGAGGTGGAAAATTAAAGGAAAATCTCGCTGGGGTGTTCAGGTCAACTGGTTTAGGTCACAATAGGGAAGATGAATAGCTTCTGTTTTCAGGTCAGTTCAGAAACACTGTTATATGCCTGTATGGCTGATGCCTGACTGTGGGGTTTGCTCAATTTGTGCAAAGAGTCCCATCAAATAGCAGCAAGGGATTTTCATTTGCTACAACAAACCATTTGTCTGTAGGAACTATCACAGCACCACATACTCCACAAATAAGTTTTTGGTTTTTTTTTTAAATGTGCGGCGGTGGGAAGAATATCTTGCTTCGGTAAATCGGTATTGTCTGGTATGAGTAGAAGACAATCTAACTATCTACGCATCAATTAATAAAGTTTGTGGAGAATTGTAGAAGACAATCAAGTTTTTTCTCCGGGATAATCTCTCATTTCTCACAAGGCAGTTCAATCAAGTCTATGGTGTCTGGACTCTTCATTTTAGATTAAGTACTTGTGTTGGATTTTTGACATTGCGACATTGGGAAGGACAGTAAAACATGGAAAAACTTTTCAAATTACAGAGTTCAATACTTGGACACATCGATTTTTGATCTTCAAACAACATTCATACAAGCAATACTGATGCTTGCACAGCAGAGCAAGACAAGCGTGCTCACGCCTAACACCACATGAAACAACATAATTCAAATTATTAGCAATCCACAAAGCATATATATAATATATGTATGTTGAATACATATTTTCTTTATTACTCGGGAGATCATCGAGTTTAAGTTGCATTAATCTGCCATTCCAACTGGTGCCTTTGAAATTCGATCAACCGTGTGAGATCTCGTTAGCAAGGGCCATGCCATTAGGCATGGTAGCTGAATAAAATTTGAGATTATCCAAGTTTTGGGGAACCTTACCGCCAGTCCCTAGTATAGCTGCAAGAATAGCACCAGTTGCTGCAGCAAATAGAATACCAACCAAAGCACCAACCACAAACCCAGCCGATGAAACCAAAAGAATTCCCAATTGTGTATTTGCTACCACGCTTCCCACTGCCGAACTAACTGCCACATTTACAGCATAAGAGACTGCTCCTGACAGCAATGATACGCCAGTGGTAAGCACGGTCTCAAGCTTGTGTTCAGATGTGAATATATCCCAAGCCATCATGCCCGCAGTGACAGCCATTGTTGCTATTCCACCTGCTGATGTTGCCCGAGTCTTGCTCCTCCTGTAAATGGCTGGCATCTTTGCACGCCCTGATTCCTCGATGATGCTATTGTACACCTGTTTGAAGGAATCAAGTTCATCTATCTATGTCATTACTTATTACTGAACTGAATATTTTTACCAGGCCAGCCATGAGTGGTCATTAGTCAACGCATGCATATCTCACGTTCATTTATCATAATTTCATATTTTTTTACTTGTATACTTATTCGTTTTGTATACAGTGAGTATCATGCATATTTGTCCATGATCTAATTTATCTCCGAAAAGAAAGCAGCTAAAGAAGTTTAATTTATAAATTCTTTATAAGCCACCGAAATCTGTACGTGACAAAGATCTAAAAGACAGAACAAAATTGGTAACAAACAAAATACTTATAAGAAAAATATACTGGTTAATAGTTACCTCAAGCTTTTGGTCTTCTTCCAAAAACTCAAATTCATCCTTATATCCAAGCATGTTCTTGTGCCTGCATTCATTTGTTGTTTAGTACTATAGTCTTAAAATCGGGTCAGCTCGAAATGGAATGATTTTGGTTTGAGTCTATATTGATGTGTAATTTCGTAGTATAAGTTAACACAAAATCGATAAAAAATACCTGTCAACAAGGGAAGGAAACTCAATGCCTTGCAGCTTAAGTACATCAGAATAAGCCTTTGATTGAGCGCGGGATGTTTTACTTCTCATGTTGGTTGTATACTCCCACATAGAATTCTTGTGATACGACACTTCCTCAGCCAAACTTTCAAAATCATTCATATCTCTAGAGTCGGCCATGTTAAGTTCAGTAGACAGGTCGTCAAAATGCGTCTTAAGTTTTTCGACGACAGTAACACGCATACCGCAGTTCTGAATACACTGCAGTCCCAAATTAATACCATACTTGACATAATCCTGAATATCTGTGGCTATGTCAGCTTTCTTGCTGTTGCTGGCTCTTGCCGCCTCATGCTTGTTGCGCAAATCAGTGCTGTTTTGTAGTAGTATAATCACTATATCATATGCATCGTTGCATTCTTCCAGGAATTTTGCCCGATCTGGCTCCGAATTTATGCTGAAACTCAGCGGCTCTTCTTGGTTCCTTAGTAATTTTGCAAGCTTCCGCAACTGTTTGTCATCCGTCAACATCAAAAGATCGTCCTGTGATCGTACCTCGGCCATACTTCAATGATTCAATCCCAACCTATTATCATGACAAACAGAGATGAGATTCATTAAATTTTAATATTATCAACTAATTATCTTACATGACAAAGAACAAGAGAAACTTACAGATATAATAATTTATCAAAAGAAAGAAGAATATGTGAACTGTAAGAGTAATTAGCTACTCCTACTCAAACACGTTAATTTATAGTACTCCTTTTCCCTTCTCGTCTTACCTGTTCTATTTTGACCAAAAAACTCTTATAATTAAAATTTGGTCAAATATAAAATTTTAATAAAATAAAGTCGTTGGGGTAGTAAATGTGGTATTTATTAAAAAAAATATGTTGTAGTTTGGCTTAATAAAAGAAAATCGACCAAAGTTTGGATTAATATTGCCAAATTTTTCTATTTACTTACCGTGATGAGAAAATACAAGATCTTTGTACATGGAACCAAGCCCCCACTTCCCAACTATGAGGCGAATGGAATAGGATGCATAAATCAGTTTCCTACTAACTGTTCCTAGTGTATCATTACTTGAGCACAATTAGTTGTATGCATGAATCTTTAGCAACTGAGTACTATAAGAAACTTATGACTCCTACAAATAAATGAACCTTAATCTATAGATTTTTTCTGCAAGATCGAATGACGGTTGTCACTGTTAGATCGGTTTCTAAAGTGTTGTATTGTTTGGTATGTCTGCTAACACTTCTCTTTATTCCAAGAGAGAACTCATGGCAAAAATCTTAAGAAAATAACACGATAATTGCTCAACCACATGAACCGCATGCAAAAAAAGGGTATTTATATGCAAAGAATAACCAACGACTACTTTTACAAACACAAAAACTAGCTACTGCGCATCAAAATGGGTAATTTAAACATGAGTATTTGGTGAATTAAGTTTCCGAATAGGGGTATTTAGTGAAATAAGTTTAAAAATAGGGGTATTTGGGGAATTTGAAATTTGGGCTAACAGAGCACTACAACATATTAAAAATAAGGGTATCTGGTGTATTAAGTTTTGTTTTAGGGGTAATTTATGTATTATTGAATATCGAGGGGCATTTAGTTAATTACGCCAAATTTGGCGGTATTTCATGAAGAACCCGAAGAATAAAATAAGCTAATTGTATCGAACATGCTTCATTCTATATACATGACCAAAATATGAAAAAAATAAATAAAAAACAGTTCCCGTTAATGAAAAAATACATATAATTGCAGGCATATATAATTTTTTTTATCGTAAATCAGCAAAAATCAGCTTCATTGATGTAATTTAAGTTTTTTTCCCAATAAATAATTTAAGGCCGATGCATGATTTTTCTTTGGATATCTTTACTTTTTAGTTCCTTAATTTATTTATTAATTTTATTTTCAGGAAATGTTAACAAAAATAACCCCCACTATCACTACTGCAAAACGCGTTCTATCTCGACGCTTTTTGGATATTTTTCTACGCTTAAGCATCGAGAAAAAATTTCTCGACGTTCTAATACACCGTGGAGAGAATTTGGGCATAGAGAAATTCTCGACGCTGTTCGACGTCAAAAATATCGATGACTTTTTGTGTCTAGATATTCTTTTAGCGCGTTTTAGCGTCGAGAATGTCGAATCTGTTGTAGTAGCGATATATTGACCATTTTTTCATTTTTGGATATTGTTGTGGGATTTTTCCTAAGAGGCTGATGTGGAGGTATCCGGTTCACACCGGTTCGATCTTCGGTTCAACCTGCAAAACAAGAATATTTCTTTATGAATATTCCCTACGATTCTTAAGTTAGACTGTGATAATCAAAATACTACTTTACGAGCATTATGATTTTGTTCCTACAAATTGAAGCATTACGATTTTATTCCTACAAATTGAAGCATTACGATTTTATTCCTACAAATTGAAGCATTACGATTTGTTACTCAAACAACTCTATATAAACTTCAAATAACATCCCAATATGCACAACTTTATTTAAATTTCAAATAATATCCTAATTAAAACTTAACCGATTCCGCAATTAGCCGGTTAAATTAGAAAAAAACAGTAGTTAATTAATTAAAAAAACGAAATTGCATCACTAATTACAACCAAAACAAAATTCAGAAATGACATTGGCTGCATCAAGCACTAGTGGAAAAACAGTCATTTGCGTCGGTCATTTAAGCCCATTTGCGTCGCACATTGGTGCGACGCAACTGCCAGCTACGCAAAGGAAAAAACTCATTTGCGTCGCACTTTTGGGCGAGGCAAATAAGAGTCATTTGGGTCGCAGTTTAACAAAACTGCGACGCAAATGATCCCCCCCTTTTTTTTTATCATCCTGTAAAAGTCATTTTCGTCGCTTTTAGTTAACCTGTGACGCAAAAGACTTTTTTTTAACATACTGAAAAGTCTTTTACGTCGCAGGTTAACTAAACTACGACGCAAATGATCTATGACTTTTCAGTATGTTAAAAAAAAAGGTCATTTGCGTCGCTGGTTAACTAAACAGCGACGAAAATGACTTTGACATGATGATAACAAAAAGGGTCATTTGCGTCGCAGTTTTGTTAAAACTGCGACCCAAATGACTCTTATTTGCCTCGCCCAAAAGTGCGAGCAAATGAGTTTTTTCATTTGCGTCGCGGCCATTTGTGTCGCACCAATGTGCTACGCAAATGGGCTTAAATGACCGACGCAAATGACTGTTTTTCCACTAGTGATTGATGCAATTAGCCAATGTCATTTATGAATTTTGTTTTGGTTGTAATTAGTGATGCAATTTCGTTTTCGCTTCCAACTTTTCCAACATGAACCTAAGGACTCATTTTAAACAATTTATAGGTTTAATATGATTAGTAAAAGGTTATAAGACTCATTCCAATCCATTTATGCACATTTAAAGATCGTTCGGGTCATTATAGGTCATACGTAGCCTAAAATAACATTTTCGCTCCCAACTTTCCCAAAATGAACCTAAGGACTCATTTTTTAAACCATTTATAAGTTTAATATGATTAGTAAAAGGTTATAAGACTCATTCCAATCCATTTATGCACATCTAAAGATCGTCGTGTCGTTATAGGTCATATGTAGCCTAAAATGACATTTTCGCTCCCAACTTTCCCAAAATGAACCCAATGACTCATTTTAAACCATTTATAAGTTTAATATGATTAGTAAAAGGTTATAAGACTCATTCCAATCCATTTATGCACATCAAAAGATAGTCGGATTGTTATAGGTCATATGTAGCCTAAAATGGCATTTTCGCTCCCAACTTTCCCAAAACTAATTATTTGAAAGAAACAAATCATCATATATACCTGAATGTTTGCAAATGGATCAACACCCTCAGATTGACAACTACTAGGAACTCGAACATCCCCCGTTATATGACTTGGTATTGAGAGACCCAACTCTTTAGTGAATGTGATGAATTTCTCCTTAACCATGACATCCATATGTGCGTTCATCTCTTGTATTGTCTCCTCTCTAACCCTTTGGGTAACTCTTGCTTCCATTTCCATGAGATATACATTTTCAATTGGTCGATAACTACGCCGCTCTCCGGTCCCCCACACATATTTGATGCCTACTCCACTACCAAATGCAAGTGGTCTCCTAGTGTGAGTCTTACCAAGTGCACGAGTTAAAGCATCATCAAACCGATAAGGAACAAATTTCCCTTCCGCTTCTTTCTGTTTCCATCCATCCTACATGGAACCAAAAAGTGTTAGAGAAAATTAACACTTCTGCATCCTTTTGTTTTTGACCATAGAAAATTACATGAATGAAACCAAAAAGTGTTAGAGAAAATTAACACTTACAATGTTTTCTTTGACCCTTTGTGTTTCCACATCCGGCAAGTATGGATTTCCTTTATCATCTTCTACTGATCTTGCAAGAAGCCATGTGTATGTCCTTTCCGGGAAACTCGAAACAATCTTAGAACTAGAGGAACCAGTGGATGCCGAAGAAACCGAGGGAATGTACCATTTGCTACGCCATTCAACGGTTTCTCGGCATACGATTTTTGTCCCATATGATGAGGATATTTGTTGAAAGATTGGCTCGTTCTTGCTTTCTTGCTTATTTCCTATTGTTGGGGGAAAAATAGAAATTATTAATTGCAACTAAAAAAGAACTTTAATTTAGTCAAAACTTTAATTGAGAATGATTTTTATACCATATATTCTTCTGATGTATGATACTTCACAAATTCCTTCCACATATCTTCAATTATGAAATCATACAACTTATAAGACATCTCTTTATTTTCAGGAACTTTCCTTGTACACGAGATCCAACCTGTATGTAATCTCGATTTGAAACCCCTCCAAGCCTTATCACACCTATTTAAGACTTATTCTTTCTTAGTCTCATCTTGTATATGAAACTCTCTCTAAATGAAATAGAAAAAGAAATACAAAGGCATTAGCAAATGAGTAATATGCATAGACAACTGAGGAATTCATATTCTAAAATAATGACATTTTCGGTTACCTTGACATCTTCCCACAATGTGTCTTTGATTCCTTGCGAAACTTCTTCCCAATCTTTAATCAATATTGAGACTTTTGTGCGGCTTATCTCGCCAATGTGAGTCTTGAATTCTGTTGCCCATTTTCCTATGGGTTGGTTCAAGCAATCCCACTCAATCATTCTTGGAACCCCGGGCATGTCTTTGATCCCTTCTGAAGGACCTCTTAGCTTCCTTTTCTTTTTTGGTTCCCTTGATTTGCCTCTTGATCTGATTGCTCTTGTACATTTGGGTGCCCAAGGGCATACATATCTTCATTCTCCATGAAATTAGTAGCAGAGGTGAACCAACAGCTTGTGACCTGAATAATTAAGTGGCAAACCAGTCAATTACGACCATATAATATAATAATCACGTAGCAAATTAAACAGTCAACTACGACAAACAAATTAGATCAGAAATGTGCAGAACTGAACTGATCAGTTATGATCTGCAGAGATCAGTTCTGATCTGCATAGAACAAGATTGATCTGTGTAGAACAATTTTGATATGCGCAGATCAGAAATGATCTGCCCATATCAGAACTGATCTACATAGTAAAACTTGGTTATTACGAACTACTTTGGAGTACGGTGCATCCGATATTTGTTTCTTGTAGTCCACATTGGGATGTATTAGGAACATGATAACTCAAGTACTATGAAAAAATAAATTCGACATGTCCAGGACTTTCATTCAACCACCAATACAAAGTAAACAAGAATTCATGAAAATTCAAAACCATTTCATAATATAATTCATACAAGTAAAATTAAAAGAAAGAAAAAAGAAGTTACAAATTAAACATATTAAGATGAAAGCAGCGGTTAGTTTGATGAATATATTTGATGAATACATTTGATTTGCCATAAAAAGATGAATTTATTAAAGGCTTGAGCAACAATTAGTTTTTCTTAAGGGAGGCAGCAGAGATGAAAACGAGGAAAATTAAGATGAAAGCAAAAATGAAGGATGCAACAACAACTCCACTAACACGCTCGCATTTTCGCTCCCAACTTTCCCAAAATGAACCTAAGGACTCATTTTAAACCATTTATAAGTGTAATATGATTAGTAAAAGCTTATAAGACTCATTCCAATCCATTTATTCACATCTATAGATCGTTCGGGTCGTTATAGGTCATATGTAGCCTAAAATGGCATTTTCGCTACCAACTTTCCCAAAATGAACCTAAGGACTCATTCTAAACCATTTATAAATTTAATATGATTAGTAAAAGGTTATGAGACTCATTTCAATCCATTTATGCACATCTATAGATCGTCGGGTCGTTATAGGTCATATGTAGCCTAAAATGGCATTTTCGCTCCCAACTTTCCCAAAATGAACCTAAAGACTCATTTTAAACCATTTATAAGTTTAATATGATTAGTAAAAGGTTATAAGACTAATTCAAATCCATTATGCACATTTAAAGATCGTTCGGGTCATTATAGGTCATATGTAGCCTAAAATAGCATTTTCGCTCCTGACTTTCCCAAAATGAACCTAAGGACTCATTCTAAACCATTTATAAGTTTAATATGATTATTAAAAGGTTATAAGACTCATCCCAATCCATTTATGCACATCCATAGATCGTCGGGTCGTTGTAGGTCATATGTAGCCTAAAATGGCATTTTCGCTACCAACTTTCCCAAAAAGAACCTAAGGACTCATTTTAAACCATTGATAAGTTAAATATGATTAGTAAAGGTTATAAGACTCATTCCAATCCATTAATGCACATTTAAAGATCGTTCGGGTCATTATAGGTCATATGTAGCCAAATACGGGATTTTCGCTTCCGACTTTCCCAAAATGAACCTAAGGACTCATTCTAAACCATTTGTAAGTTCAATATGATTAGTAAAATGTTATAAAAATCATTCCAATACATTTATGCATATCTATAGATCTTCGAGTCGTTATAGGTCATATGTAGACTAAAATGTCATTTTCGCTCCCAACTTTCCCAAAATGAACCTAAGGATTCATTTTAAACCATTTGTAAGTTTAATATGATTAGTAAAAGGTTATAAGACTCATTCCAATCTATTTATGCACATCTAAAGATCGTTCGGGTCGTTATAGGTCATATGTAGCCTAAAATGGCATTTTTGCTCCCGACTTTCCTAAAAGGAACCTAAAGACTCATTCTAAACCATTTATAAGTTTAATATGATTAATAAAAGGTTATAAGACTCATTTAAATATTTTTATGCACATCTAAAGACCGTTGGGTCGTTATAGGTCATATGTAGCTTAAAATGGCATTTTCGCTCCCAAATTTCCCAAAATGAACCTAAGGACTCATTTGTAACCATTTACAAGTTTAATATGATTAGTAAAAGGTAATAAGACTCATTCCAATCTATTTATGCACATATAAAGATCGTTTGGGTCGTTATTGAAGGAAATATGTCCTTCACCCAAGGTGCATTAAGTCTAATACCAAGGTTCAGATTAATTGCGAACAATTAATTCAGTGAGATCAAGTGATCGGAACAGCTAGCTGGATCAATGCTTCCGATTAGTGAGTTCTAATGAATATTAAACTCACAGCTTACTCTTGACTGAACCTACAAGGTCACACCAATGACACGTAACAGATCACCGGATTAAATGAATCGGAAATTCATTTAATAGCTTTACGGGAATTAGTTGGAAAACGTATTATACGACACGACCTTGCATCGGAATCGTATATCGTAACGCGAATATTCGTAAGCTAGGCGAAACGAATAAATCTTATCGTACGACGGTGATTCGTCGTATACGAATCGATAAATAAATATCCGAAACGATATTAAGTCGCGACTACGAAGAGCGGCCCACGAGCCGAGTGCACGAGGCACTCAAGTCCCATGGGCGCGCTGGGCATGCAAGCAAGGCCGCAGCAACACGGCAGCGCTGGCCCATGGCCAGCGAGCTGCACGTGTGTGCGCGCGGGCCGAAGCAGCAACACAGCAACAGCAAGCGCGGCCCACGGCCCAGCGCGCTGTGCTCGTGCTCGTCTTGCGCGGGCTTGCTGGCCGGCCTTGCCCTTGTGGCTTGGTCGGTTAGTAAGGTTATGTTAATAACCTTCTAACCCTTTTTCCAACACAACACAATTCAATCATACTCAAACCCTAGAGTCACAGAGAACCCTAATTCTCTCTGTACCTCCAAAGTGAGTTCTTCCTAAAAGCAAAGTATCTTGATCGATTGTCTAAGCTACGATAATCAAGAGGGACCTGATCGTGTCGGTGAACCAAGTAGAGGAACGACAAGTGGAGTTCTAAGTTCGTGTTCGTTGACAATTTGTGGAAAACACGCTTCAAACGTAAGTATGCTTAATTTGTGCTTTATACATGCTTCCTGGCTTTGGGGATTGTTTCTGCACATGTTATTATGTTTAACTATATTCCCCTACAGTGGTATCATGAGCCTTATGTATTCAAAGCATATTTTAGCATGATTTATTTGTTTTTGCATCTGTCGAAATTTTGGAATTTTTTGTGAATTTTTCGGATTTATTATGAATTTTTGGATGAATTGCGTAATAAGGTCTGAATTCAAAAAGATTATCTTTTTTGATTTTTAAAACCTATTGAAAACGATTTTCTAAGATCAACTCATGGGAACGGAATTGCAAAAACAGGCCTCGAAGTGTCGTTTTTTTGGCGTTTTTGTTAATTTTTTAATAAAAATTAAAAGTGTCGGACAGTAATTCAATTAAAAGGTAGACCTAAACTAATCGGAATTGCTTGAAATTTTGACACAATGTTACTGGGTTTACTCTTGATCTATGGTAAAACTTTCAGATTTTGCCGATAAGTATAAACCCTAAATTTGCCTTTCCTCAATTCGTAAAATTTGGAACCCTAATTGATTTTTAATTAATTTTGGTTTAATAATTCGGTTAATTGGGAAAGGGAATATAATTTCATGGGTCATTGGCTAATTTTAAAAATTATTGGATTAAAATTTTGAATGATTTCGTTAATTTTAATCGCACTTAAACCTAATTATTAAAATCTGAAATTTAAATGTTAAATAACGATTTAAAGTTTTGGATTTTATTATTTAAAAGTTCAAAATTTTCAAGTTGATTAGTTCGTTCTTGAAATTTTGAATAATGTTAGCCTTTGATTTAATATTTTACGAAATTGGATTGTCGTTAAAGTTTATTAAATCGTTAAAAATTGTTGTTTTTCGAAAATAAAAATCGTAACTTTTTGAAAAATAATATTAATGCAAGTTCGTGAAATTAAATTTATTTTTAATTAAGTTGGTCTGTGGCACGAACCAAAGGCACGAACACGATGTGTGGTGGACGTATGGCTCGACGAGCCATGCGGGCTGCTGTACAAGAGCCGAGCCGTAGCGACACGGGCAGCAGCAAGCGTGCTGCGTGCCTCGTGCGCGCTGGGCGAGGAAAGGGCAAGCGATGCTTGCGGGTGCTGCGACGTCCAGCACAACGATAGCACGACGACGAGCGCGCAGGGCAGCGACGAGCCGTGGACACGCGCGCGCGCCAGGCTGCGGGGTGTGCGAGCTTACTCGTGCGCCTCGTAGGCCACACGCAAGAGCAATGGGCTGGGCGCAAGTCTAGCCTAACTATGCACTTGGACTTTTTTCGTTGAAAATTGTTTATTTCGTTGGGCTTCGCATGTTTGCATTAATTTGGGCTAACGGGATATTTAATTTAATATTTTATTTGCTTGGGCCCGGCCGCAAGTTTTAATTTAATATTTCATAATTAATTATCCGGAATAATTATTGGTTTGAGTGGGAGCCACTAAATCAAATTAAAATGAAATAATTATTTTAATTATTTTCGTAGGTCGCATTATTTTAATTAAATTCAATTTTAATTAGAATAAAGTCTAAGGATTAATAATTTGGAAATGATTAATCTTTTAGGACGCGTTTATGTGAACGTGAATTTTAATTAATTCACGTAAATACTTGCATATTTACATGGGCCATTCGTTTTAGCATACGAATGGGTGAATACATAGAATATATATTTTATGTAATGCAAGTACTCCAAGTGACTAGTATGGCCATTTAGGATAGTTAAATACGGTCTGCGTACCGTTCTATCTTTGAATGTAAAGTTTTAAATATGGTCTGCGTACCATGGAAATTTTGATGTAATTTTATTATTTTCAAGTATTTCTAAGTTTAGAACTTTAAGTTAGCATTTGAACGAAGATTCAAGACGATGCCAAGCTAACAAGGAGGTGATGAAGATTGGATGATTCAAGACAAGATGTTTTGGGCCATACTAGATCACCATTTATTTATGAAATTTAATATATATATATATGCGTGAATGTATGAATGTATATATGATTTGCATGAATAGGTTGTTTCGTATGACTCGATTAGATTAAGTTCACTAAATAATCGAACCAAAATAGAAACAACTAGGTCCAAAGTAATATTGAGTTTAAAAATTGCCTTCCAAATCAAGCACTTACAAAAATCTAAGGATCTAAGGTAGTAGGTTTACGCCAAAGCGAGGTGCTATTTTAGTTGACTTAGGTAGTAAGACATCCCAAAGGAGCAAGTTGATTGTGGTTTCAACTCAAACAACAATGGCATTATGTTGTGGCAATGGGATAAGTTATGGTATTAATTTATTAACCAAGAGTAATTTGGAGATTACTAGCAATAGGTTTTGCTTACCTAAAATCTTAAACTACTTAAGACATGCAAAAGCTGCTTAAGGATTTAGGACTTTTGGGGTCTTGGAATCGTTTCATTCTTTTTGGACCATGTTTTTGCTTTTTGCATGAATGAATTGTTTAATAGCTTTAATGATTGCATGCTTGCTTTTGTTTCAAAGTTATTGAAGTTTATGAATGGTCATTTATTGCAAATTCTTTTCGATTGTAGTAATCAAAATGGCCGCAATCAAAACACAACTCAAAGTAACCGAAATTATGGATGTAAAATTGAACCTATCAAACTTTCTTGATTGGGAGAGGAAGCTTCGGCAAGTCCTCAGGTGGAACAACATTGAATATGTAGTTGACCATCCCATCCCAGCTATTACTCAAAGGATATGACTCCAGAAAAGCACTGTGCGTGGGCAAACCACATGTCACTAGTGATGGATCTTATTCTTGGCTCTATCCCCAAGGATTGGAGTGCAAGGTTCGTTGCATACGAGCCATGGGCACTCCTAAGGAATCTTAGGGATATATGTCGTGGTAGATTCCAACATGGTGGTCAACATGTCGACCAAAATGTTTTTCAATTGGTAAATTCATTTGAGGATCTAAAGCTTAATGCTCCACTGGGTTGTTGCTTTGATGTCGAAATACAAAAAGCAAGGGAAAGGGTCATTGATCTTGAAATGATAGAACGAACGCCAATCATAACTCATACAAAGAAAATGGTTGGGCTTCTCAACCGGCCTGAGTTACTTGGTGATCCATTCCCAGATTCTGCAGCTGCGGGAATACTTTTGAATTCTCTTCACCCTGGTTATAAGAAATTCAAATTACTCTATTTCTCCAAGAAAAGGGAGAATACTCTTAGTGAACTAATTTACTTGCTTCATCAGTATGAATTGGACTTTGTAAGTGATAAGCAAGCATCGCTAAAAGTAAATAGTAAGAAAATCAAGAAAAAGGTTCCGGAGAAGATCCAAAGCAAGGGTGCATCTCCATCTACTACAGGAAGGCAAGTGGAGCCATCCAAGAAGAAGATGAAGACGGATCGTTCTCTATCTACATCGCAATGCTTCAATTATAATGAAATTGGTCATTACAAGCGAGATTGCCCCAAACTAAAGGAAGAGAAGAAGGACGGAAACATTGCTTCTCCTTCAGGTATGTATGTTATACATTGTAATCTTGCAAATTCTACTTCTTGGGTATTAGATACTGGTTGTGGCTCACACATATGTTCCAATTCGCAGGGACTAAGGAGAAGTAGAAAGCTTGATAAAGGCGAGATGGATCTACGCGTGGGAAATGGAGCACGGATTGCTGCATTAGCCGTAGGATCTTATTTTATTTCTTTGCCTAGTGGTTTTGTTCTGGAACTAGAAAACTGTTACTATGTTCCTAGTATCACCAGAAACATCATTTCCGTTTCAAGTTTGGATTCTAAAGGTTTTAGTTTTCAATTTAAAGACAATAGTTGTTCTTTTTCTTTGAATGGAATATTTTATGGTTCAGCACAACAAGAAAACGGTCTATATGTGCTAGATACGAGCAAACACATTTTTAACATAAATACCAAAAAGGCTAAAACTGGTGATTCGAATCTCATATTTCTGTGGCATTGTCGATTAGGCCATATAAACACAAAGCGCATGGAATTACTTCAACGGAAAGGAATTCTAGAATCATTCGACTTAGAGAAGATTGATCAATGCGAATCTTGTTTACTTGGCAAAATGACAAAGCAACCTTTCTCAAAGGTGGGAGAAAGAGCAAGCAAACTACTAGGGCTAATACATACGGATGTATGTGGGCATATGAGTATGAAAGCTAGAGGCGAGTTCAGCTATTTCATAACGTTTATGGACGACTTCAGTAGATATGGCTATATTTACTTAATGAAGCACAAGTCTGAATCGTTTGAGAAATTCCGAGAATTTCAAAATGAAGTAGAGAATCAACATGGCAAGAAAATCAAAGCTCTAAGATCGGATCGAGGAGGTGAATATCTTAGCCACGAGTTTGATGACCATCTAAAAGAATACGGTATTCTTTCTGAATTGACGGCTCCGGGGACACCTCAATGGAATGGAGTGTCGGAACGGAGAAACTGGACCTTACTCGATATGGTCAGGTCAATGATGGGTCAAGCCGAACTTCCTTTACTGGGGACATGCGTTGCAAACTGCATCACTCACACTGAATCTTGCTCCGTCAAAAGCTGTTGAAAAGACTCTATACGAATGATGGACGGGGAAACTTCCAAAGTTGTCTTTTCTGAAGATTTGGGGTTGCGAAGCATATGTCAAGCGATTAATTTCGGACAAGCTACAACCTAAATCTGACAAATGTTTCTTCGTTGGGTATCCAAAAGAAACAAAGGGGTATTATTTCTACAACAAGTCAGACAACAAGGTTTTCGTTGCTCGTGACGGTGTCTTTTTGGAAAGAAAACATATTTTCAAATTGACAAGTGGAAGAATAATAGACCTCGAAGAGATTCGAGAAGAACAACGAACTCAGAACTCTTTAGAAGAAGTTCAGGTTGATGAACCTCCAAGGTCTTTAGAAGAGCCAGTGGGAGTTGTTCCTCAAAACGTTGTTGCCCCTCGTAAGTCAAGTAGAACTATTTTTCAGCCGGACAGATGGGAAGGCGTCCTCTTGACTGAAAACTTAGACGTTCTCATATTGGATAGTGATGAACCTATGACTTACAAGAAAGCTATGACGAGCCCAAGCTCCACTAAATGGTTAGAGGCCATGCAATATGAAATAGACTCCATGTCTGAAAATCAAGTCTGGGATTTATTTAATTTGCCGGATTGGTTCACACCTATCGGATGCAAATGGGTCTTCAAGTTGAAGAAAGACAAAGATGGAATTGTATACATATACAAGGCTAGATTGGTAGCAAAAGGTTACAGGCAAGTTCACGGCTTTGACTACGATGAAACCTTTTCTCCAGTCACGATGCTTAAGTCTATTCGGATAATCCTTGCGATTGCCGCTTTTCATGACTAGAAATATGGCAAATGGATGTCAAAACTGCCTTCTTGAATGGTGTTCTTGAAGAGACTGTGTTTATGACGCAGCCAGAGGGTTTTGTCGATCAAAAGAACCAAGGAAAGGTATGCAAGCTTAAGAAGTCCATCTACGGACTAAAGCAGGCATGAAGGAGTTGGAATAAACAATTTGATGAAGCAGTCAATAAGTTTGGCTTCATCAAGAATCAGGATGAATCTTGTGTATACAAGAAGGTTAGTGGGAGTAAAATTGCATTCCTAGTCTTGTATGTTGATGACATATACTGCTTATTGGAAACGACATTCCTACGTTGGAGTCTGTAAAGACTTGGCTTGGGAAGTGTTTCTCAATGAAGGACTTAGGAGAGGCACAATACATATTGGGCATCAAGATCTATAGGGATAGATCTAAGAGGATGATTGGACTAAGCCAAAGCACTTACATTGACAAAGTGCTAGCTAGGTTCAATATGATGGAAGCCAAGAGAGGCCATCTACCCATGTCACATGACACATATCTAAGCAAGAATCAGTGTCCCAAAACATATGATGAGCGTAGAAAGATGAGTGGAATTCCATACGCTTCGGCTATTGGATCCATCATGTATGCTATGATTTGTACAAGGCCGGATGTTTCGTTCGCACTCAGTGCAACGAGCAAGTACCAGTCAGAACCAGGTGAGGCGCATTGGACTGCTGCCAAGAACACCCTAAAGTACCTGAAAAGGACTAAGGACCAGTTTATGGTTTATGGTGGTACAGATGAGTTTATTATTAAGGGCTATACGGACGCAAGCTTTCAAACCGACAGAGATGATTTCAGATCACAGTCTGGGTTTGTGTTCTGCCTCAACGGCGGAGCAGTAAGCTGGAAAAGTGCTAAGCAAAGCACTATTGCGGATTCTACAACTGAAGCCGAGTACATTGCTGCCTCAGAAGCAGCAAAGGAAGTTGTTTGGATTCGGAAGTTCATCGAAGAACTTGGGGTTGTCCCCTCCATTAAAGGACCAGTGGCTTTGTATTGCGACAATAGCGGAGCCATTTCCCAGGCAAAGGAGCCTAGGAGCCACCAGAAGTCCAAGCACGTACTGCGGCGATTTCATATAGTTCGAGAGATCGTTGAAAGAAAAGAAATCGAGATTTTCAAGGTTGGAACTGACAACAATGTTGTGGATCCATTGACTAAACCGTTGCCACAAGTGAAACACAACGCACATGTAGCAACCATGGGAATCAAGCATGTTGGAGAATGGCTTTGATTTTCTAAATATTGTTTTAGAACATCTATTAGATCTATGTTTAAAACAATTGGTTTAACCATTTCATATTTATGAAATTTATTATTTCATATTCATTTAATTTTGGTTTAGTATTAAATGATAAGTCCATGTGATTCAAATCATTCAAATGGGATGTCAAGATGGATTCTTCGACAAAGAAACACCTATAAGTGAACTTGAATATTGAAGTCACAAAGGATCCCTAATCCAGGTCATTGAAAGGTAGACGACCAATGAATAATGAAGATTAGATTGCAAGTAGATTACTTAGTTCTGTTTCTTGAACTAGAGTGACTGGATGACATAATCTTTTGCATAGATACTTATTGGATCTTGTATCGGATTGACCATGAGAACTCTTTCAGAGATTAAAGTCATGTCATAGGTGTTAGGTTATGATACATATGACATTTACATAGATCATGCGGAAACAACCATTAACCCAGGAAGCATATTATTTACACACAATCATATAGCATAATTTAGATGCATACTCTTTGTTGCGTGCCCTCCCTAGCTGCGCCCGAACCGAACAAGAACAAGTCCTTTAGGACTCCAAGTGTCGTCCCTCCGTAGATAGTCCACAGCACGTCCGGATCCGCCTTAAGATTGACCAACTAGAATCGCCCTTAAGGTACTAGAAAATTTCGGCACTTTATGAGCAAGATGTGTTTTAATTTTCTCTCAAAAAACTCACTTTTGAATACTTTGAAACTTGTGTATAAATTATGACCCCTAGGCCTTTATTTATAGAGTTATGGAAAAGGAATCGTAATCCTAGTAGGATACGAATTAATTGAAATTAGAATCCTACATGAATTCTATTTAATTAATTTATCCAATTAGGAATAGAAATTTAATCATACACTGACTCTTGTAGATTCAGGAATCACGCATGAGCACAAACTCACACACACACGGCAGCCACAAGGGCTGCCCATGCGCGTGCGAGCAGCAGCCCCGCGCAGCACGGCCTACGCATCCGTGGCCCTTGGCGCGCGCTGGGCCTGCCTTGCGGTAGGCCTGGGCGCTGCCTTGGCTGGGCTTGTGGCGCGCATGCTTGCTGGGCGATGGCCCGGCTTCGTGCTGGGCCTTCGTCCGGCAGGCCTCGTCCGATGCTAATTCGTACGATACGCTTCCGATTAAATTTCCAGTTCCGGAATTTATTTCCGATACGAACAATATTTAATATTTCCGATTCCGGAATTAATTTCCGTTTCGAACAAATATTTAATATTTCCGTTTCCGGAATTATTTTCCGATTCCGGTAATATTTCCGATTCTGACAATATTTCCGTTTCCGGCAATATTTCCGATTCTGGTAATATTTCCATTTCCAATAATATTTTCCGATACGTACCATGTTTCCGTTTCCGGCAACATCTACGACTTGGATAATATTCATATTTCCGATACGATCCATATTTCCGTTTCCGGCAATATCATCGTTTCCGGAGTATTCATTTCTTGCCTGTGACGATCTTAGCTCCCACTGAAACCAAGATCCGTCGGTTCCGAATATTCATAGATGGAGTATTTAATGCCATTAAATACTTGATCCGTTTACGTACTATTTGTGTGACCCTACGGGTTCAGTCAAGAGTAAGCTGTGGATTAATATCATTAATTCCACTTGAACTGAAGCGGCCTCTAGCTAGGCATTCAGCTCACTTGATCTCACTGAATTATTAACTTGTTAATTAATACTGAACCGCATTTATTAGACTTAACATAGAATGCATACTTGGACCAAGGGCATTATTTCCTTCAGTCTCCCACTTGTCCTTAGGGACAAGTGTGCATTTCCTAATTCCTTTGTCGCTCGATGCTTGCTCTTGAACATAAGGTAAGAGTTGTCATCCTTATTATGTCCAGAGGTGTTCCTCGGTTTCAGAGTTCAACTGATCAAATAAACAGATAATCATAGCCTATGATTCATCCGAGCACGGCCATGCATTTCACAGTTTCTAGCTCTCCGAGTGGCCTTGTACAACTTTTAAGCATCTCTTCCCGATTTATGGGAGGACAATCCCAATCTTGCGATCTTGAGATTAGACTTCGTTTGATAGGTGATTACCTGAGCGTTGCCTTTATAGCCTCCTTTTACGGTGCGACGGTTGGTCAACGTCAAAGCAACCAGTTCTCAAACAAGTAATCTCAAATCACTCAGGTATTGAGGATTTAGTGTCTAATAATTTAATGAAATTTACTTATGACAGACTTTCATCTCTTACAGTAAAGTTTCATAGGTCTTGTCCGATACTAGTCTTCCCAAAGTAAGTATCTATGCAAATGATTATGACATTGCCATGTCCACATAGTTCAAGAAACAGAACTACTAGTCATCTTGCATTCTAATCGTCTAACGTTTTCTATGCGTCCAATTTTATAGAAAACTCCGATTAGGGACCATTTTCAACCTTTGACATTCAAGTTCACTTGATAGACATTTCTTAGTCACAGGACTGGTCCTGACAGTCTATCTTGAATATATCGTCAAATTTGAAGGGACTCATCATTTAATACTAAACCAAGATTAAATGGAATATGAAAATATATTTCATATATGATAAATGTTCAACCCCAATGTTTTATAACCATGGGCCTCAAACCCATTTTCTAAAACAATTCATGGAATTCAAAGCTATGCTTGATTTCCAGTGCTACAATGTAAGTGTTGCTTCTCACTTGTTGCATAGGTTTAGTTATCATGCTTTGCCAATCTTAATATCCTTTTCATCTAATGTTCTTCGAGATAGATGATAAGATCTTTTCGAGTTTGTTTATTATGTGATCTAGTCTTTCTTACTACATTAGTGGTTCTACGCATTTTGCAATGAAGAACCATTAAGTTAGCAGACGTTTTTCTTGCTTCAAGAGTGGTTCCACGCATTTTTCAATGAAGAACCATCAAGCCAGCAGATAGGTGATCTACCCAAGTTCAGTGAAGAACTTTAAACAACCCTGTTTTATTGCTTCTTAGGCAATAATTACTTTTACTTCAACTGTATAGGTTGCTAGTGATGCTTTGTTTTGGATTTACCTATCCAAGCAGTTCATAGATATGTGGAAGATTCTCCAACTATATCTTAGAACATAGAAATTATTATTTTAATTTCCCACGCAACAACTCATGGTCTCCAATCCATGTTGCCATTTTCAAAACACGATGCTCTATAGCTTGTCTTTATCAATGGTTAACTCCAAAGGGTCTTGCTTGATCCTTTGCCAGTGTTTATGCGTGTAGCATCAATATTTAGCATATCTTTATTTCCTTGAATCAAGAACTATTCCTATGTACCTTTTCAAGTACCATAAGTATTCTTGATCTCAATCTAGTTGATCTTTACTCAGATCAATAGAGATTGGTATATGTTCGTCATGGCTAAAGTCATACGATACGTTTTTGGCGATCCTCATATTATATCATACATGATAAATTCTTTTGGAGAATAATTCCCAATTGAATTCTATTCATGTAACTTTAGCTTATCTAGTTTCAGTAGATACTGAATTCGGCTAAATTCTTTGACATATAATATAGGTTAAGAATTCATTTAGACTCTTTGATGTTTAACTTAGTAAATGCTTATACATAGTTCAAACATCCTTTACTTAGATTTATTCACATGGGTCGAATATCTCCAATTGAGACTTTCGTGTTTGATTTAGTAAATGCCATTACTTAATCTAAAACAATATTATAAGATCTTTGTAAATAGATCTTAATACCCAATATGTACTAAGTTTCGCCATGGTCCATCATTGATAAATAATTTCAAATCTAAGTCATTAGCATTTGAATGTTATTTCACAATAGAGAGATATGTGTGTAATACACATAGGACCAATTAAGTTTTAAGTACTCCCACTAAACTTCTTATATATCTATAAGAATCATGTATATTTTATGAAACTAAAATACTTATTAGCTTCACTAAAATACATTTCTAATTCCCAATTGCTTGCTTAAATCTGTACTTAGATTTCATAAGCTAGCTATCTTTTTCAAGCATTTATTTGGATCCACAAATCCTATGACATACCATGTACATAGTTTATTCCAACATTTGACTGAGGAATACGTTTTGTCATCCAATTGCTATATGTACCAATATGCAATCATTGCTTGAATTATAGACTTGAGCATTACGATTATGCATGAGGTTTCAACACAATTCACACCATGAATTTGCTTGTAACCTTTAGCAACTAATCTAGCTTTGTGTGTGAACACAATTCCATGTTTGATGGTTTTTATCCTTAAAACAAACTTGCAACCAATAGGTGTGAACCTATTCTTGCAAATCAACAAAATTTCAATTTTGTCATCAAAACATTGAGTATGTTTTATGGCCTCTAACCATTTAAAACATTTGAGTCTATATATGGCCTTTAACCATTTTAGGGAATCTAGGTTTCGTCATAGCTTTCTTACAAGTCACAAACTCATTAATCTACAGGATAATAGTTTGACTGCAAGTTGTAGGTTTCTTCACTATTTAATAGAAGAATCTCATAGTTTCATTGACCTGATCTCTATGTTTCTTCACTATCTAATAGAAGAATCTCATAGTTTCAGTGACTTGAATTCTATGCCTACTTGGGTATAGAACATCAAACAAATAGAATATCAATAGCCACTTGAAAGTCCTTTGAATATTTTGTTCTCCTTGAAGCACTCGTAAAGTCTTCTAAGAGATATCTATTCTTTAAAGCCACTTCTAACGTCCTTAAAGAATAAGTTCGGATTTTCTGAAGCGCTTCGAAAAGCCTCCGGAATGTCCGTTTATGTTTGTTGTTCGCCTCGAAAACTTTCGAGGTCTATTTTCTCCCACTTGTCATTTTGGAAACGAATCTCCAAAAGGACATTATTTCGAGCAAACAAACATTATGTTCTCAAAAATTCGTGGTAGAAACAATACCCTTGTGTCTCATTTGAATAAATCACAATGAAACATATATCTATACTTGGGCCTTAGTTTGTCGAATGACAAACACTAAGCTCCCACTGAGTTTTGCAACTCTCTATAGATATATTTTATGAAAAGTTATTCTGAAATTACTTTTCAATAGCTTTGACGAATTTGGTTTAGTTTGGTGGTAGTTGAGCATTTTGTTTTAGAAATTATAGGAAAAGTCTTTATGATTCATCATTAATCGAATCAAGTACTAATTGACTTCGATCATTCCAACTAAGATATGCCATATCTTATGGACCTAGATTGTGAAATTACAACACACAATCATTGATGATCATATTTGGTCTCAAGTAATCATCAACATGATCTAATCTAGATCTTTATGATTTCTTGCCAAGTGGATTTTATAATTTTGAATCTTTGAACTAGCCAAACAGATATCACATTTGAGTAAATAAACCTATATTCACTCAAATCCATGTGAAATAATAAAGTCATAAAACCTTTCTTTAGCTTTGAACTCTATCGTCTAGGCGTTCTAACAATAGTTCATATTCTTTGTTACTTTCAACAAGTAAGACTAGCTTGTCTTAAGTTGATCTAGAAATCAACCAACTTTCAAAAGTCCATCAAAATAGAGCTTATGAATGTTAACTTGTTGATATGGTCTAAGCAACAATGCCAAAGATTTAATGGAACTCAAATCAAGGGTTTGATTTGAACCTAGTAAAGTTCTTTAAAGAGTTGTTTGTTTTAATCAAGCATATTGACTCAACCTGTAATTGACCATTTCATTCAAATAAACAAACAAACATTGTTTTTGTTTTTCTTGAATGTGAGTCTTTCTGTGTTTGAAAACAGAAATTTAGGTATGTTGATTATGGAACAAAATAGCCATTTAGTTCCAGCCTTTGAAAGGACTTAAAACAAACTAGATGACCCTACAACTAATGTAGCATTGCCATGCTTCATTTCCCACTTGTAGGTCATTAGTGTATCCTAGCTTCCATTATTTGAGTTATTACCGAAGTAAGAACCTCAAGCGGTATATGATACCAAGGAAGTTTGATTGCTAGGTCACTTCTCTTTAAACATAAATTTATAGGTAGAAACGGAATCGTAAATTCCTTTCATTTGTTCCTCGTTTTTCCTATTTCTTGTACCCTTTCTTATAGTCTTAAGAATTGAATTCTTTAGTGTTGACTTTTATACTTTGTTAGACATGTCCAATGTCACCAACAAGGTTCTTTACCATTTTAATTTATGTTGAATATTTTGTTTCAACTAGATGATCTTACCAGAAGCTTCTAAAGTTCTCTAAGCATCGATCTATTCGAATGTCTAGGGACTAGACTCATTCGAGAATTAAATGGACAAAGATATTAGGTTGTTAACCATTGGTAAAGCTGAGCGTATTAAACTCAATGCTTTATGATCTCAAAACTACATTGTATTTTGAATTCACAAGCACCAATTGGTTTGCCATTCGATTTTGATATTCGAAAACAACCATAAAAGTCGCTAAAAGAAACGTACATTTTAAATTGCTCACTTTCTCTCATTTCCGTGAATCGTTCTTGGATTCACTACCAATCGAGGAAATTTACTGTTACCTTTCTAAAAGGATTTATTGCAGTGCAAGATATTTAATTATAAACAATAATTAAAACATACATTGAAGCATGCAAAGTCTAAACATTTATCATGAATAATAACTTGAAATTAAAGCAACTATGCAATTCAAACAAGTTATTAGCATTTTATTCGATTTTATTGTTCCGGCAGGTGTGAATAAAATGATTCCAAGACCCTAAAACCATTGAAGAATTAAGCACAGTTTGTCGACTCAATTCTAAAACATTTTAGGTAAGCAAAAGCCTTTTGCTAATAGTCTAGAAACTACTCTTGGTTGATAGGTACGTCTAAGAACTTATTAGGTAAACCTATCGATTTTGCCACGACATAAAAGGACTCCTTACTTATATCGTTGAGTTTCACCAAAACTAACGTGTACTCACAATTATTTGTGTACCTTGCCCCTTTAGGACCAATAAGTAACACCTCGCTGAGCGAAAACTATTACTAGATTGATGTAAAGGATATCCAAGCAAGTGTATATTTTGGCATGGCACCTTTTAACTCAATTTTTAAGTTTGGAACTTAAGGCTCTTACTATGTTGGTTAGATTTTAAGTGAACTAAAATCCTTAATCATGCAACATAATCAAGCTTTTGATCTCATGCATTTTAAGACATATTTAAAACAATAAATAACTTAAAACATGCATAAGATATTTGTGATCTAGTATGGCCCGACTTCATCTTGAAGCTTTGACTTCAAAGTCCGTCTTGAAAATCTCCGTGGGAGGCACCATTTTCTTCAAATAGGATAAGCTATAACTAATTACAACTATTTGATGGTTCGCAGACCATATTTGAATTGAAAAATAACTTTGGTACTTTAGACCAATTACATTCAAATTAATGGTACGCAGACCATATTTTCTATCCTATTTGGGCCATACTAGTCACTTCATAACCTGCAAAACAGTACATATACAATATATACCATTCACCCATTCATTATCATGAATGGCCCACATAGCTGGTTAGTAAAACACATTATGCATCACGTAAACATTTGCAGCAATTAATCAAGGGCACCAATAATCTACCAATTATTCAGTCCTTATTAATTCTAATCAAGTTGTTTTACCCTTAAGGATTTTTAGACCTAATCAAGAGTTTATGACTAAAAAGCGCTCCCACTTAAACCAATAAATTCATATGCTTTACCAATTTTAAACATAAAAATGTATTTCTAGTCTAACCGGAAACATACAAATTTAATTAAAATTTAAAGCTCATATCAATTTATAATTGAATCCAAAAATTTAATTCAATTTCAGTCGTATTTAAATTAATTCATGATTTTAATTTTAGTAAAATAATTAGAATAAATAACATTTATTATAATTATAATATTCAAAATTAAAATCCAAGAAAATAATTCAAATTATTAATTTTAAAATTAATTAAAATTACGTGAACTGAAATTTTCAAATTAAACATTCAAAACGATCTAATCGTAACGCAAACACCCTACGCGTTGCACGCCCATGGGCCGTACGCACACAGCCATTGCTGGCCATGTGCGCGCAGCCCATGCGCTCGTCGCATAGCTGCTGCTTCCCTATCGCAAGCCTCCGCACGCACTGATGCTCGCTGCGCGCGCCAGCGCTCATCGCACGCGAGCTATCGCTCGCAGTGCGTGCGCGCGACATCGCTCGCTGGGCGCGCGACATCGCTCGCTGGGCGCGCGACATCGCTCGCTGGGCGCGCGAGCCATCGCTCGCTGCGCGTGCGACATCGCTCGCTGGGCGCGCGACATCGCTCGCTGCGCGCGCGAGCCATCGCTCGCTGCGCGCGCGAGCCATCGCTCGCTGCGCGCGCGAGCCATCGCTCGCTGGGGCGCGACATCGCTCGCTGGGCGGGCGACATCGCGCGCTGTGCGCGCGAGTAATGCTGGGCGCAGCGCTCGTGGCACGCGAGCTTGCGCTCGCTGCGCGCGAGGCTGCGCGCCCTTGTGCGAGGCAGCGCGCGTTGTGGCGCAGCTCGCTTGCTGCCCACACGCGACTGCCTTGGCTCGCCCTTCGCCCATGCCCATTCGTTCATTGCTCGTGGCACACGACACAAGGCAGGGCTGCTGCCTTGTGCTCGTGCACTACGCCCTTGCTCATTGCATTCGTGCCGCACGGGCGACGAGCTCCCTTGCTCGTCGTCGCATGCCCGCATTATACAACACCCCTTAAGGGTAACACGAAGCGTCCATTGCTTCGTGCGTGCAAGTTATTTGAACGAATCGCATAAAAATTTAAAATTTATATTTAAAATTAATGACAAATTAATAAATATTATTAATTTCATAATTTTAGGGCGAAAAATCGAAAATTTATTATCCAATTGATTTCCGATTGTTATGGATTCAAGTCTAGGTCATAAAAATTTAAAATTTATCGTAAATTTACAATTTTTATGGTGGTTTTTAATCATAGGTTTCTAATTAAATTACAATTAATTATGAAAATCAAATTAATTCTAAATTATTCTAATTTTCAACAAATTAATCATAATTACAAATTAGATTGCATAATTAACAAGACTAGGCATTCAAACTTGTTAAACATATGCAGTAGGTCAATCAAAAATTCAAGATTTATCAACAGGAATCGCAAATATTTAATTTAACATCTTAAATTTACGAAATTTTGCATTCGAAAAACTAAAACCTTCGAAAAGTCATAGTTAGGCTTCGAATTTGAGAATTCTGGGTTCGGCAGAAAAATAATATTTTTGTCAAAATTTTAGAATGCCTTTTACATGCGGAATTGACACAAAAATCATTCAATTCGGATGAGTAATGAAGAAACTGCCGAAAAACTGCGTACGTATAATTAAATAAACGCAATTTGCAATTAATTAACAATTACGAAAATTAATCACCCCTTTTAATTCTTGCAAATTTGTAATATTTAACCATGTTCATGCAATTTAGATTATGAAAATAATAAGGGGCTCGTGATACCACTGTTAGGTTATGATACATATGACATTTACATAGATCATGCGGAAACAACCATTAACCCAGGAAGCATATTATTTACACACAATCATATAGCATAATTTAGATGCATACTCTTTGTTGCGTGCCCTCCCTAGCTGCGCCCGAACCGAACAAGAACAAGTCTTTTAGGACTCCAAGTGTCGTCCCTCCGTAGATAGTCCACAGCACGTCCGGATCCGCCTTAAGATTGACCAACTAGAATCGCCCTTAAGGTACTAGAAAATTTCGGCACTTTATGAGCAAGATGTGTTTTAATTTTCTCTCAAAAAACTCACTTTTGAATACTTTGAAACTTGTGTATAAATTATGACCCCTAGGCCTTTATTTATAGAGTTATGGAAAAGGAATCGTAATCCTAGTAGGATACGAATTAATTGAAATTAGAATCCTACATGAATTCTATTTAATTAATTTATCCAATTAGGAATAGAAATTTAATCATACACTGACTCTTGTAGATTCAGGAATCACGCATGAGCACAAACTCACACACACACGGCAGCCACAAGGGCTGCCCATGCGCGTGCGAGCAGCAGCCCCGCGCAGCACGGCCCACGCATCCGTGGCCCTTGGCGCGCGCTGGGCCTGCCTTGCGGTAGGCCTGGGCGCTGCCTTGGCTGGGCTTGTGGCGCGCATGCTTGCTGGGCGATGGCCCGGCTTCGTGCTGGGCCTTCGTCCGGCAGGCCTCGTCCGATGCTAATTCGTACGATACGCTTCCGATTAAATTTCCAGTTCCGGAATTTATTTCCGATACGAACAATATTTAATATTTCCGATTCCGGAATTAATTTCCGTTTCGAACAAATATTTAGTATTTCCGTTTCCGGAATTATTTTCCGATTCCGGTAATATTTCCGATTCTGACAATATTTCCGTTTCCGGCAATATTTCCGATTCTGGTAATATTTCCATTTCCAATAATATTTTCCGATACGTACCATGTTTCCGTTTCCGGCAACATCTACGACTTGGATAATATTCATATTTCCGATACGATCCATATTTCCGTTTCCGGCAATATCATCGTTTCCGGAGTATTCATTTCTTGCCTGTGACGATCTTAGCTCCCACTGAAACCAAGATCCGTCGGTTCCGAATATTCATAGATGGAGTATTTAATGCCATTAAATACTTGATCCGTTTACGTACTATTTGTGTGACCCTACGGGTTCAGTCAAGAGTAAGCTGTGGATTAATATCATTAATTCCACTTGAACTGAAGCGGCCTCTAGCTAGGCATTCAGCTCACTTGATCTCACTGAATTATTAACTTGTTAATTAATACTGAACCGCATTTATTAGACTTAACATAGAATGCATACTTGGACCAAGGGCATTATTTCCTTCAATAGGTAGTTCTCATTAATCGTGATTAGAAACCGTTCCTCAAAACATGAGCGATTGTGTCTGCTCGTTTGAGAATTAGTTCGCTTTGATGCTCTCTAAATGTCGCACCGTAAAAGGAGGCTATAAAAGCAGTTATTGGGCATACTATGAATCAAAGTGAGTGTTCATAGATTGCAAGAATGGATTGTCCTCCTATTTTTGATAGGATATGGTGTTGTTGTGTAACAAGGCCTCTCGGAGAGTTAGATACTGTAAAATGCATGGCCGTGCTCATAATGGTTAAAGCTTAACCTTCTGCAGAAGTTTAACAGTTGAGCTCTGTAATCCGAGAAACACTTTTGGACCTAATAAGGATGGCTTGGATCTTACCTTATGTTCAGTAAGTAACACTAAGTGAAAAAGGAATGTGAATGCACACTTGTCTGAATGACAAGTGGGAGACTGAAGGAAATATGTCCTTCACCCAAGGTGCATTAAGTCTAATACCAAGTTCAGATTAATTGCGAACAATTAATTCAGTGAGATCAAGTGATCAGAACAGCTAGCTGGAGCAATGCTTCCGATCAGTGAGTTCTAATGAATATTAAACTCACAGCTTACTCTTGATTGAACCTATAAGGTCACACCAATGACACGTAACAGATCACCGGATTAAATGAATCGGAAATTCATTTAATAGCTTTTCGGGAATTGGTTGGAAAACGTATTATACGATACGACCTTGCATCGGAATCGTATATCGTATCGCGAATATTCGTAAGCTAGGCTAAACGAATAAATCGTATTGTGCGACGGTGATTCGTCGTATACGATTCGATAAATAAATATCCGGAATGATATTAAGTCGCGACTACGAAGAGCGGCCCACGAGCCGAGTGCACGAGGCACTCAAGGCCCATGGGCCCTCTAGGCATGCAAGCAAGGCCGCAGCAACACGGCAACGCTGGCCCATGGCCAAGCGAGCTGCGCGTGTGTGCGCGCGGGCCGAAGCAGCGACACAGCAACAGCAAGCGCGGCCCACGGCCTAGCGCGCTGTGCTCGTGCTCGTCTTGCGCGGGCTTGCTGGCCGGCCTTGCCCTTGTGGCTTGGTCAGTTAGTAAGTTTATGTTAATAACCTTCTAACCCTTTTTCCAACACAACACAATTCAGTCATACTCAAACCCTAGAGTGACAGAGAACCCTAATTCTCTCTGTGCCTCCAAAGTGAGTTCTTCCCAAAAGAAAAGTATCTTGATTGATTGTCTAAGCTACGATAATCAAGACGGATCTGATCGTGTCGGTGAACCAAGTAGAGGAACGACAAGTGGAGTTCTAAGTTCGTGTTCGTTGACAATTTGTGGAAAACATGCTTCAAACGTAAGTATGCTTAATCTGTGCTTTATACATGCTTCATGGCTTTGGGGATTGTTTCCGCACATGTTTTTATGTTTAACTGTATTCCCCTACAGTTATAGGTCATATGTAGCCTAAAATGGCATTTTCCCTCCCGACTTTCCCAAAATGAACCTAATTTGAGCTAAAAGCATGACAATCTTATAATCCTTGGAACTCCATCAAAATTTCCCTTTATTAAAACTCAAAAACCGATACAAGTTACAAAATCAAGTTCATGGAATCGGCTTACCTTCACCATGATCTCGACAACCTATCTCACTCTTTCTCTTTTGCAACATAAAATCCTTCACCATGATCTCGATGACTAAACCTCATGTCAACATCATCAATTATTTGAGGAATATTCCACGAGGAAGGTGGAGTATCATTAAACTTCTTATCATATTCTTCTTCATCATCTACATCCTCGACGCCAAATATTCTTCTTTTGCCTTCAAGAACAACTGACCAACTATGATCGGCAAGGTCAACCACGTAAAAGACTTTTTTCCTGTGACGCTAATATGAACGGATCTTCAAGATGCCTGACTCGACCAAAGTTTACAAGTGTCAGGTACCAATGTTCATCTTCTTTGACACCGCGACTAATATCAACCCACTTGCACCGGAATAGAGGCATCTTAAATTCCTTATATTGCAACTCTAATATTTCTTCAACGACTCCGTAGTAAGAGTACTTTTTATCTACAAGTGTTCTATCTTTCGCACTAGCATATTCCCAAGACAAGCCCATTGCCGTAACACCACTATTTTGCATCGTCGTTTTCCATCTTGTCGCTTAGTGTAAAAAGAATAGCCATTGATTTCGTACCCCTCATAAGAGATGACTTGACATTTAGGACCATATGCCAACCATCTGAATGTGTCAGATACATCCTCAGGCGTGTTGGTCAATTGATCCATCACTCGACTCTTGAACCATGTGAGGAACGAACGATTATGCTCTTTTATAAGTTGAGGACCATTTTTTTGAAGGATATTGCTCTCTAAGAAACTCCATGTGCTCAGCCATATATGGATGGACTTCACTAACAGTTTGCACCACAAAAAACTCAACCTTACTCATCATTTCTGAAACGATTGATATCCTTTTCATGCCGATTGTACCTTGACCCCCAAGTCTCCCTCACTAGTGGAAAACTCTTCATTTGCGTCGCTGTATTTGCGTCACACTTTTAAACGTGCGACGCAATTGTTGAATTTTAGTCTGAAAGTTTATCATTTGTGTCGCAGTTTAATTTTGAGCGACGCAAATTACAGATTATCTTTAAAGTAAGTCAATTGCGTCGTTGATTTATTAAACCGCGACGCAATATTAATTAATTTTAGGTCGCAGATGAATAAACCAGCGACGCAGTTGACAGATAGAAATATATTCAGTAAATTGCGTCGCTAATTTATTAATCAGCGACGCACTGACTTAGTCATTGAAAACTTCTTTTTATAATTTACCTTTTTTTTTTCCATTTATACATGTTCCGCCTACCCTCTCCATACCTCTCTTTCTCTCTCATCTGCTTCATTCCAAAGCTCGAAACCTCAACAGTCAAAACCTCTCTTTCTCCGCCACCCTCCTCGTCCAGTTGAAGGCTCCTACAACTTTCTCTCTCCTCAAAAATTCCAATCACTATAATTAAGACCGAAAATTCCAAAATCCTTGTAAAGAGCTTTGCGAAAGTAACAAGAGGAAAAACGCTAGGTTCCGGCGTGATGTTGAAGGCAAAATATCAAAGCAGTATGAATGGTTTTCAGTTCCGGTAATTTCTCTCTCTCATACCCTAGTTCCGAAGTTTATCATCTTTTGCCCCTTTCTTATGTTGATTTTGGTGAACCTAGGGTTTTAGTATTTTTGTTATCGATAGATTTATGATTGTTTTCCGGTGAGTCGTCAAATCTGCAACTTATTTCTTTGGCATCAAATTAATTGTATGGTTTAATATAGCAACAGGTATAGTACAGATTCGTTCAATATTAGGGTTTTGGATGAAGCTATAGTTCTTTAGTATTTGAAGTGTTTTGCTTGATTTAGAGTGTTTAGAAACTTAATATTTGGTTGTTATCTAATTGTGGAATACACTTGTTTTTTAGGGTAATTGAAATTATTGCTTAATTTCATGGTAATGAAATGGTTATGCAATTATATGGCTGTGAATATAGGAAATTACATGAGAAGTTTGATGTAGAAGCTTTAAATTCTACTCATATTGGTGGATTCTGTAAAACCCATATTTCAGGATGTTTTGATTTTTGTGGATGGGAAATTTGACAGATTCTAGTATCTCAATATCAAACGCTAATTGGAAATTTGACATGCTTTTAATTCAATTATATTTTTGAACTTATTAGGGGTTGAATCCCTAATCACATATGAAGTATTTCATCACTGATGTTATGTGGAGATTCTAGACATTCGTCATTTGCGTTCCTGGGACGTTCTTATGGTTAACAAACTTCTGTAAGTATTTGCATTTTGCAAATGTCTAAGATGTGCAAAGAAGCACCATACGGGGGTACGTGCAAGCTTTCCGGCTTTGTACAGTTCATTATTACACTAGCTGTTGGTGCCTTCTGTAAACTTGGCTACTTTGTTAATTAAGTTTGTACTCGACACATGACAGCTGCTGTAGCTGGTTGTTTATTCTGTTATTGGGTATGGAGCAAATAGAGTTTGTGGAACCAATGATTGGTTAATTTATGAGTTGATAATATAATTTACCTATTTTATGAAGACAATGCTATATATAATGTAAGCTATGTAGTATCATATTCGTCCTATAATAACTTGCATTACATAGTGCCATAAGGCCCATAATATGAATCTAGGGTTTTAGGTTTTTTGTCAACGGTTGATTTAAGATTGTTTAAATTTGAGATTTTAATTATAATGCTTGTTTGTTTTGATTATGTTGAATCTAGAAGGATTTATATCTTTAAATCACGAGTTGAATTATTGTATATTTAGTTTTCTTCGATTCTTTTAATTTTCTTTTCTCATGTTTATGATGATTTTGATTCTGTTTCAAGGGCACTTATTTTTATTTAAATCGCCGTAATTTCTCCATTGTAATTTCTTTAAATTAGTGTGCATGCTTCCTGGTCGTATGATACTAGGTGGGGGTTAGGGATAAGTCTGTCAAGGGTAGGAAATTCACTTTTGCACTGCGACAAGGCACATGCTTAGGAAAACTTCTTACAGTTGGTTGACACATTTCAATCATTTCTTGAGACTGAAAACAAGCTGTTCAGATAATTAACGAATTTCTAATTTTTTTTATTGTAGGAGAACTGAAAAGTTAAAACTTGAGGAAGAGAAACAAACTCGGTAACAATTTCTCTTCAATCCGCTAAACTTGTGAGTGATGCTGAATTCGAAGAGCCTTTGAAACTATGAGGCTTGCTGGGGAGATATATATGGGGTATGTATGAGTAGTTATTCATTGTTGGATTGGTTTGTTGACATTGTGAGATTCGTAATTAGTCGGTGGTTCTGTACCATTTTATTGTTTGATCCTAAGCTCTAGCAAGTCGGTTGCCTAATGTTGTAAGGATCATTGTTGCAAGTCTTATAATCATGGTGTAGTTACTAAACCTTTGGATTTCATCCTATGGGGTCATTAAGTAGGTCTATGGAGCTCATACAGAACAGGCAAGTGTGGCTTAAAAATGTATGGTTCACGTGGATATTTTAAACTCCTCTCCCAAATTTCCGTGTAAAGATGTTTTGTGATGATAAAAAAGAATAAACAAAATTTTATCCTAAAGATTATAAGATTAATATGCCTGCTTTGATTTTAGGGTCTAAGGGAAAAGGGGTTTTAAATTCGAGTTTCAAAGTTGTATATTTCAATGATTTGGTTAATGGGTATGCTGTGGATTTTCCAAAGGTTTAGATAAAACAAAGTGATACTGGTGCATTGTTGTATTCATCAGGTACAATTGGTGTCAGTAAAGGTGTTATACTGACTCATGGGAATTTCATTGCTGCGTCATTGATGATGACAAGTGATCAAGAATTCGAGGGTGAAACCGATGATGTGTTCTTGTGTGTGGTCCCTATGTTTCATGTGTTTGGACTGGCTGTGATTTTGTATGCTCAATTGTAGAAGGGATATACAGTTGTTAGTATGGCTAAGTTTGTTTTCGAGTTGATGTTAAAAGCTATTAATAAGTATAGGATTAGTAGATTGTGGGTTGTTCCTCCAATTATGATTGCATTGGCTAAGCATGATGCTGTCAAGAAATATGATATTTCATCTTTGAAGCAGATTGGTTCTGGGGCTGCGCCTTAGGGGAAGGAGATGATGCAGAAGTGTTTTAAAACTGTGCCTCAAGCTATGACAGTTTAGGTATATTGAACTACATTTCTCTTTCATCATGTTTAAAGAATTTTTTATGATGTTTTCTGTCACATGCTTAACGAGAATAACATGGTTTCTAACAATTCTCTATCTTTTAATGGCCTGAAAAAGAGGAAATTTCCTTTGACTATTCCCCTGATACATTATTTATTGTTTATTTTAGTAGAGTAATTCTTGTTATTCTTTGACTTCAGTTGATTTTGTTCATATTTTATGATTCTTTTTCCTACAACAATATTAACAACTCTGAATCTATGTATGCCTTCTGCGTATATTGGATTTCGGTTTGGTGTCGTGTCGTCTTTCTAATATTAGGTACTAGTTGCAAAGGCCAATATGTTTTATGCAATAGTGTAATTTTATAAAACAAAGATCAACGAAGTATGTGATTGCTTTGGTAAATAGAAAGGTTCAATATTTTTGTTTAGACATTATCTTTTTCAATTTCACGGGGGACACCAAAAAGTCAAAGATCTCAAGTAGCGAAGTATTCCCTTCTAAAATAGAGATATGACTAAATCCCCGAATAATTTTCCGCTGTTAGCACCTGATGTTGTCCTGTTGATGAAATGTTAAAATGGTAGACGTCCATGCTATTTTATGACGGTGAATGATCATGAATTTGTGGATGATAATACTCTTAAGATTTGATAATTGGAACTGGAGTATCTATCTGAGCTTGTTACTTGTTAATGGGAATTGACTATTATTACTTTACGGGTGTACTTTGGCGTCTTGGTTAGCATTTGCTGGTTTATTTGGTAAATTGTTCTCTGATACGACCTAAATTGTGCCTTTTAGGGGTACAGTATGACAGAAACATGCGGAGTCATCTCTATAGAACACCCAAGACTGGGTGGTCGACATTCTGACTCAACTTGAATGTTGGTTGCAGGTATTGAAGCTCAGATAATTAAAGTAGATACATCAAAGCCTCTCCCTCCAAAGCAACTGGGTGAAATATGGGTCCGTGGACCTAATGTGATGAAAGGTGATGATTACTTTTACTGTTTTTTCAATTGAAATAGGACTTTATATACATTTTACTTTATCATATTCCTTTGTGTAGACTGAAGATTATCAGTAAGCTTTTTACTCTGAGCTGCTTTGATCCTAGGAAAGTTACTATCATGTTTATGATATGAAACCGTAAATGGTAGGAAGCTATAAATAAAACTATGTTTCTGAAGTAGTGCAGTTTCCGATGGGCGGGTGGGCGTTAGGTCGTGCAACAACAACAGCAACAGCAAGCCCTAGGCTTGGTTGTGATGTGCGCATGGGCTGAACAATGGCATAGCAACACCAGCAACAACAACAACAGGGCGCGTGCTCACGGGTTGTTGTGTTGGTCGACCAAGGCTTCAAGCCTTTGGTCGGTTTACACAACTTATTGTTTAGGTTATTTTAATAACCTATTCCACACATATTATCACACAAAATTTATTATACACTCAACCCTAGATACATCAAGAGAACTCTAATTCTCTCTGTGCCTCCTAAAGTGAGTTTCCCAAAAAGCCTACAACCTTCATTGATGATCTAAGCTATCAATTCAAGGCGGATCTGCACGTGTCGGTGGACGATTGTAGAGGAAATACAAGTGGAGTTTTCGTTCGTAGACTAATCAGGAGTACACGCTGTGAGGGGGTTCTGAAAGAGCGTACCACCCGAACGACTTTTCCCCTCTGGATTAGGCAAGCATATTAAGTAAATAGGAACTTACTGTGGGCGTTAGCCTCTTTTTACTAGTCTTTAGGAGTTGCCATTCAGTTTAAGAACACTGACGAAACTCGGTTATCGTGATATGCCCGGAGTACAAACATCTTTGACTCACAACGACCATAGGTTCCCTTATGATCTTGGTGTGGAGATCCCTCAACGTACATCCAGCGGAGTAGATATTGAGAATTCGGGGGACGTTTACTAATACGGGGAGTGCCCAGCATTAGCCCACGCGTCGGTCCTTACTAGTTCAATGCGACGACGACGGGACATGGGTTATGCTACATTACTACTCTGGATTGATTTTAATGCTCAAATATTACTAAACATATGTCAAAATAATGAGTTAGGTTAATTCAAGGTGCTTAGCAATAAACCGGCTTGTCAAGGATTATCTGATTTAAGCGTGAATAATATAACTGTAGGGTGGTTTTTTTTGTACCATTTGTTTCCATACCGGGCTTTGTAAGTTTTTGAATTTCGAAGGAGTCGCCACCAAACAATTTTAAGGGTCCGATTTGGAAATACCAAAGTTGACTCTTTTATGGATAAGGCATTGAATCTTAGAAACGGATGAGTGAGATCCGGGCAAGGGAACGAAGTGCTTATTCCGCGAGCTTTAAAAATTGTATTCGAGTACATGACTAGGATCATATTCGGATAACCCTAGTCATGACACTATGTTAGTTTGAACTTGAATGTAGGACATAGAATATCTATTTGTATCGTGATCACTTCTCTTTAAAGTTAATTGAAGGAACCTAAGGTCGGTTTGTCCAAGAATTATATTTATTAAGCGTGATGAAACTTTGCATTTTGTTGGATTTAGCATGTCAGGTGATGAAAGCAATAAACACATAAAGCATCATCACAATAAGTAAAGGAATTATTAAAAGTGCGTACAAAACCACATCACCTGAAAATAAGGTGAGTAAAGAGTGCGTAATAGAAATTGCAAGAATAAAGGTGCGATAATGAAAGGTGCAGTATTGAAATGCGATATTGAAAGGTGCGATATTGAAATTGCATTATTGAAAGGTGCAGTATTGAAATTGCGATATTGAAATTGTATTATTGCATTTGAGATCCGAACGCCAAACGGCAAATTAATAATAAGTGCCTCCGACACGTATTCAATTCTAAAAATCTCAACTTTAGGATAAGTTTCTCATCCCAAAGTGTGTTATATTTTATTTGTTGAAATTAAACTTTGAATATTGACCTTTGAATATCGAATCTTGAACATTGAAATTAGGAGTCTTGAATCTCAAATATTAGACCTTTTAATGTTAAAAAGGCATCACCTTTAATGCGCTCCATAACTTGAAATTGATTCTAGTTTAAGGAAGTGATTACAAACAACCTTAAACATCATTGAACCTTGAAAGTAGAACTTGCATTTGAACACCAAAAATAAGGGTTCATGTGTTCTAGTTTGGAAAAGGATTTGCACTTTTACAAACATCCTTGAACTTGTAAAAAGTTGGGCTTTTTGAAGATTTGAAGATGATTGTTGTAAGGAATACTTTCAAGAGTGAAATCTTCAACTTACTAATCATGTTTTTTGAAAACAAAGCATAAAGATTGAAACTTGAAACTTGTAGAAGGAGTTTGGATGATCATTTGAGGGGGGTTTCAAGTATGAAATCCCCTTAAAGATTACTCCTTTTTGAAATATCCTAGTTCAAGTGTGTATTAATCAATACAAGAACATCATAGGATTAGTAAACTTGAAATTAGAAAGGTAGAAACTTTGATTTGGAGAGTCCTCGGAAACTTACCTAGATTTAGGCGTTGATTAATTTCCAAGCTTGGGCTACCAAATTGCTTAGGACATTAGAACATTGAACTTGTATCTTGAAGTGATTGTATGAGTGTGTACGTTTTGTAGAGATTTTATGTTGAATATTGAAGGGTTTGAAGCTTCAACATTGAAGGATTTGAATTTTGAAGAGTTTTGAAGTTGGTAGAGCTTCCCTACTCGGAATTGAGTGATTATTCCTCCGTATGTTTGTGGAAAAAAGGGGGTACATATAGGAAATCTTGCTGGGATTAGGGCACATCTGCGCCAGGCGCTGGTCCTTGCGCCAGACGCAGGTACACCTGGCACAAGACAGCTGGTACAAGCCAGCTCGCCGCTTTTGTCCTTTTGGGCGTTTTTGCAGTTTGCAAAAGATGCTCTTTGTACCTTCTCCTTCCTTTTTCTTGGAGGTTAAGGAATGGATATTTATGTATTTGAAAGATATATTTTTGAGGAATCTTCTTGAGATTGCTTATTTGCACGGGTTTCGCTCGGTTTTACGGGTCGACGCTCGGAATGCTTGGTTTTGGGGCCGGCGCTCGAATTCGACTTTCCTTATATGACTTTGAGTGGAAAAGTGCCACAAATAATGATGGTGGCATCCGTTTCTTGAGATTTAACTTGGATTTTAAAATTGTATTTTGGAAATGTGTTTGTGCTTGAATTGGAACCTGAGGTTAGGATTTGGGCCCAAGGTTTGTATCTTTGGATTGGAATAGAAATTAAACTTAGGAATTGAACATGTATGGATTGGAATTATGAATTATGAAATGGATTTGGATTTTTGGAATTAGAATTTGTCTGGATTGGAATTGTGTTTGCTTTGAGATTTATACTTGAATTTTGAACGATAGTTCAGAATTGAATTGAATTATGTCCTTTGCAACTGGTCGCTTTTACTTGGAAATCGATCGTCTAAATCTATTGGAGGTATCGTCATTGGACTCTAGGGGAGACACATTTTGGTATCTACAGAAGCCCCCACTTTGACTGATCTTTCGGTTAGGAAAGCACAAGTCAAAGTATTTTGAAAGGGACGGAGAATGGTCAAGATGCTCTGTAATCAAGGCCATTATTTGTAAGCCGGTACCTGCATAAGACAAGCGTTAAAAAAAGAATAGAGTCTACCTCCGTCAGGTTTGATGACTCTGATCTTTGTATGGATTGTATTTCATTTCCACCTTTGACTTAGAACGGAGCTTGGCATTGAAAATTTTGAATTTGTTTTTGAATTTTGAATTTTGAACTTTGAAATTAGAATACCTAGAGAGAATCCGCTGGGTTTTTGTACTTTCCTGAAATGTCGTTTGAGACTTGAACCGATGGGGAATATATCCACTGGGGAAAAGAGGTTTTTTTTACTGACTCTTGGAATTTTAGTTTCTTCGACTTTCCCGGAGCTTGGGTCCGCTTGGAGTATGAGGCTTGATAATGCTTAACACCTTTGAACTTCTTGGACCTTGTGTCCGCTGGGATTGTTGTATTGAAGATTGTACGATAGCCCTTTTGAGGTTTGAAGTTTGTACCTTTAATTTTGTACTTTGGAATTGTAGATGCCTTGCTTGACACAACCTCGCTAGGTTAGAGATTATAGAACTTGAATTTTGAATTTTTGTACTTTGAATCTTGTACTTGGAACTTGTAGATGACAACTTCACTAGGGACTTTCATAGGTCTTGTAAGAATAGGCTTGTATAGCCTATACGTTGGTGCAGAATTTGAATGCTAGCTTAAGCATGGATAGCCTAGGCGTAGATGTTAGATTTTATTTATATAGACTTAGGATATTGACTATGATATTCGGCTTTGTACATGTGTCACCCTTCAGTCAGGGATGATGGTGCTCTTGATTTAGAACTAAGCTTAGGGTTAACCTAGATTGAATTGACTCTTGATTAGTCAATCTTCCACGTAGCCTCCACGTAGCCTCTTGAAGATAAGCTGTGAATAGCCTTTTGTACTTGAAGAGGCTCTGAACAACCTTTTTGCATTTGAAGAGGCTCTGAATAGCCATGACATTGAAGAGGCTCTAAATAGCCTTTTTGTAATTGAATGGGCTCTGAATAGCCTATTTGTATTTGGAGAGGCTCTGAATAGCCTTTTTATACTTGAATAGGCTCTAAATAGCCTTTTTGTATTTGGAGAGGCCTTGAATAGCCTTGACATTAAAGAGGCTCTAAATAGCTTTTTTGTACCTGAATAGGCTCTAAACAGACTTTTTGTATTTGGTAAGGCTCTGAATAGGCTTTTTACTTGTTCCAATCCTGCAAGGTAGCGAGATCATAGCTTTGCCTTAGGGTTTTTAGGCTTTTGTATTTGGATATCGGATTCTTTGGATATTTGTATTGCTCCTTGGATATTGCATTTTCGAAATGGGTTTGGGAAAAGGGTTTGAAATTTGAAAAGGCTTGAAAGGTTTTTGTACTTTGTATTTGTATGGTTTGAAATTTTGATCACGGACTTGGAAAAGGCTCGGATATTTGCTGTGTGGTTTGTATTCTCTTGCAGAATTTGAATTGAACTGGTATGCGTTGTGCGTGAATTGAAATTTGAGGTTACATGTATGCATGGAAAATGAAAAAAAATTGCCCATTTTTTCTGGTGTATATACCCACTATAAGCCCCCACTTTGACTGAGGTTTTTTGGTTAGAAAAAGCGCAAGTCAACGTATATTCAGTTTTTGCTCATGCACATGCTGACTCGACTTAGGACTTGAACTTGACTCATGCATGATTTTTGAAATTCCCTTTGACTGACTTGGACTCGAAACTTGGAAGAGTTTGACAAACTTTGAAGATTGAATACTGAATGTGTGAGCTAATGTATCTAAGACCAAGATATTTGATGGGAGTAAAAACCCGATACACAGTCACTTTGACACCATAAAGCAAGGTTGCGCTGAGTTTCCACTTGAACTTGGAAATCTTTGATTCATGCGCTTTTGACGCTTTGAATTCTCTGAATTTGCTTTGCTTTGAATGATACTTGATGTGCTTGGACAAATAGTGCTCGTCTGACGCCATTGGGTGTGACAGAAGCCCCCATCAAGACATGACTGAATGAGACCTTGGATCTTGAATTGATATGCGCTTACTCGATTTCGAACTTAGGAATCCATGTAAGGGTCCTAGATGGAGGGCGGTCATATGGCCGTAGCTGTGAAGTGTGTGAAATGTGTAATGCAATTGATGATACTAAGGTTGGATGAAAAAGGTTTTGAAATTGAGTTAGGAAAATTGAATTTTGAAAAGGTGAGCCATGATTGGTTGGCTCACGAGGCTGGGTAAGTCATGATGCGGGTTCAAGACCCCAACATAGCTCTAATGGTTAAGGGATGAGCATTGGAAAACCTTTGAATGATAGTCTTTCGCATAATCATCATGTTCTTTCTTCATATGCGGCGCACAATCATCATGTTCTTTCCTCATGTGCGACTTATCTGTTCTTGAATTTTTTTGATCTTTGAATTTTGAAAATGATTTTTTTCAAATTGAAATTTGAATCTTGAAAAACAGGCTTTGAAATTGAAGTGGCCGAGCCCTGCGAGAGGTTGCCAACGTATCCATGGTGGAATCAGGCCGTACGTATAGTAGCTCTTGGTTTTGGAAATTTTGCAATTGATTCCGACACCTTTGGCTGGACACCTCAATTCAGCTTTGGAGGGTTGTTATCAGGCTAGGTTTTGAAAGATGGATAGGATAGAGGTTCAGGTTCTCGCCCCAGGCTTGATTTTGATGCTTTGATCTTGGATATTTCCATGTTAAGTTCTGGCACTTTGATCCTTGAACTTTGAAGTTTGAAACTTGATTGTTGAAAATTTAATCTTGAATGCTTGCCTCTTCAGTTTTCAGCAATCTAGAATCTTATATGCTTGCCTTTTCAGTTTTTGGAAATTTGTATTCTTGAATGCTTGCTTCCTTAGTTTTCGGCAATTTTGAATCTTGTAAGCGTGTTTCTTCTACCTTGGCACTTTTGAACTTTGGATGTTGAATGCTGGATTCTTGAACTTGATGTTGTAATTCTTCTCCTCACCCCAAGGATGGAGTAAGGAAGGTTGAATAGAAAGGCTTTTTTGTAAGGTTGTTTTGTGAGGGTATCTTGTAAGGATTTTTGTATGGTTGATTTTGAAAAGAGGGAGTGAATTCCCGGTTTGAATTTGAAGGGTGCTTTTGGAGTTTTGGGCTTGCTGTATATCATTGGCGTTCTGGTGCCTTGAATCAATTACGAAATTTCGAGCCCTTTTGAAAGATCTTTTGAACACATGCTTTTTTTTTTTTGGTAAAGACGATCAAGTTAGGTAGTAAATGCTCATGTTATTGAATGGAAATTGAAAATGCATACATGGAGGTCCTTAATTCTAGACTTGCTGGGTAAGCTTAGAAAAAACATAGCAAAAAGACATAGAATCCTGAGCTAGACTCAAGTTCGCGCGCTTGCGGATTTTTTAGTCATCATCATTGTAGGAACCATCAGTCTCAATTTCTTCTGGCTCACTTGCTGGGTCATCACTGAGTTGATCATCATTCTATGGGTCCTCTTCAATGCCACTCTCAACCTCATTGTCTTGGTCATCTTCGATATCGACCCCAATGTTGTAGGCCGCTTAAAAAGTCTTGAGGCCCAAGTATACCATGTGATTCTTGTACTTTGGAAGGAGACTTGCAATGAATGTTTTGACCAGCTTCTTCTCTGAAGGCCTTGATATCATTTCGGAAGCAACCCTTCTCCACTTGTTGAGGTAGTAGGTGAACCCTTCTTGACTGCCCCGTCGGAGCACTTCCAAATCACGCAGAGTTAATTGAAGTTAAATTTTAGGCTTGTATTGGCTCATGAATGTTTGAGCGACACCTTCCCAAGTACTGGCGTCTTTGTCCTTGAGAGAGTAGAACCACCTTTGGCAGACTGGCTCTAGGGACATGGGGGAAGACGACGGGGAAGAGTTCCGGATCGACTCCTTTGATGGTCATCACAGCTTGAAAATTTTGAAGATGGTACTTGGGATTGTCACTTGACTTGAACTTGGGAATGTCATTGGCGGAGAACTCTTCAGGCAAGCTCACCTTTCCCTTGAATTCAGCATTGGCTGCGGTATCAAAGTAGTGCTCATTGTTGGCGATCTTGTTTACCATGCCCTCAATTTTCTTTGTTATGTTTGCCATGGAATGCTCAGTTTCGACTACTCTTAAGCGGGTATTAACCTCTTCAAACATGGTGGTGATTTTGGCCACTGCTGCCATGAGTTCATGGAACTGCTCAACTGTTGCCATTGTTTCTTGAAATTGATGGAAAGGACTAGTGGAGCTTGACCCAACCTTTCCCTTTGTTGCCGAAGCCAAAGCGTTTCTTGAAGCCTAGACACATTGACGCGCACTAAGGACTTAAACAAATGCAGAAAGACACGACTCATGACCACTCAAGACGTAGACAGTGGACACATGCAATGCAAATGCATGCTATGAATGAGACCTAGACCTGACTCAAAGTGCCACTCCGAAGATTCAGGATTTTGTATTTGTATCCGGGGTTTGCGACCCGTTGGAAATATTTGAAAGGAATTTCAACCTATTGGGATTTGTATAAGAATTTGTACTAGTATCGGGACTTACAACCCGTAGGAAATATTTTTGAAAGGAGCTTCATTCTTTTGTGGAGGCTACCTCCTTGTACTAGGACTCAGAATATTGAAAGGGGATTTTGACCCATTGGATTTTGTATATTCTGAGGGAACTTTGACCCACCATAGAGTATGGAATATTTTAGGGGAATTTCAACCCGATAAGAATGTAGAAATTGAATTTGTATTATTTCAAGGGATTTTCAACCCGGGAAGAGAGTTCAGATTTGTATTATTTCTGGGGAGTTTCAACCCATGAGAAGAAAAATTGGATCTCGTACTTATTTCAAGGGGATTTCAACCCGTCAATGGAACTTGGAATATTTTAGGGGAATTTCAACCCATTGGAATTTGGAATATTTCAAGGGAATTTCAACCCATTGGAAATGTTTTTGGAAATCGAACTTGTATAATTTTAGGGGAGTTTCAACCCGTCGAAATTTGGAATATTTCAATGGAATTTCAACCCATTGGAAATGTTTTTGAAAATCGAATTTGTATTATTTCTATGGATTTTCAACCCGTAATCGGATTTGGAATATTTTAGGGGAATTTCAACCCGTAATCGGTTTGTGAATATTTAGGGGAATTTCAACCCATTGGATTTTGTACTATTTCTAGGGATTTTCAACCCATTGGAATTTTTTTGAATTTCGTATTTTGGATCAATGGTAAAAAATAATCTTTGAAACTTGAAGGTGAATTTGAAATTCGAATTTGATTTGGAATTTGAACTTGGAATTGGAATTGGAAACGAGGCGTTTTGTATAGAATATGAGGCTTTGAATTCGAGGTTTTGAAGGATTGGAAGTTTGGACTTGAAAATCCGGCATTACGCCGCCATAGGTTCTAGGATTTTTTTGAAATTGGATTTGGAACTTTGATTTTTGAAAAAGGATTTGAATAGGATCTTGAAAGTTGAAAGTTCGGCATTATGCCGCCGTGGACTTGGAATTTTGAGGTGTTGATCATAGAATTTTGAGATTGAATTGGTTGAATGGAAAATCCGGCATTATGCCATCAGGGATTTGAAATTTGAGGTTTTTAAACATAGGACTTGAAATTTGAGGTTTTTAAACATAGGACTTGAAATTTGAAAGTTTGAATAGAAGATCATGGATTTGAGAATTCGAACTTGAGGTTTGAAAGATTGAATTGAAAAGTTGGCATTACGCCGTCATGAGTTTGGGACATTTGAATTTGAGGTTTTGAGGTTAGAATCGGGAATTTGAGCTTGAGGATTCAATCGAAAATTTAGCATTACGCCATAATGAGTTTGGATATTTGAACTTGAGGTTTTGAGGTTGGAATAGGAGGTTTGAATATTTGAATTGGAAATACGGCATTATGACGTCTTTAGATTGAATTTTGAATTTGGGAGTCGAAATTCGGACTAGAAAATTCCGGCATTATGACGCCGTTGGATTGAATTTTGAATTGGAAACTTGAAATTTGGTATAGAAAATCCGGCATTATGACGCCGTTGGATTGGATTTTGAATTTGGAATTTGAAATTTGGACTAGAAAATCCGGCATTCTGTCGCCGTTGGATTGAATTTGAATTTGGAACTTTGAGATTTGGACTAGAAAATCCGGCATTATGACGCCGTTGGATTGAATTTGAATTTGGCATTTGTGTGTGAGGCGTGTTTAAGGTTTTTGAATCAAATGGAGTGAAACTCCTAAAAGACCCTAAATCATCGATTTCAGAATGCATGAGGTTTTGAATGATGCTCCTAGGGGTTAGGTTTCCTAGTTGGGGGCTAATGGTTTTGGCAAAGCTAGAACTCGATGTAAGTCATTCACGCGTGCAAAGACGCCCACACAATTCTCAAATAGCACGTTGTCACACTAACATGGATCATGAATGTGACATGCACAAGTTCTCAACCTAAGGTCGGTCTAAGATTTGTATGATGCAAGTGGTCGGCTTTGGGTGTCAAAAAGGGTGCTTGATTAAGAGGCAGATCCGGCAACAACTATTCACCTACTCAAAGTGGAGGTGTTGGTTGGCGGACGACCTCCATACTTTGACGTTAGGAACTTCAAGCAAATGTCAAGTTTTGGTAGGCGCGGAAATGATCACACACTTTGGTCAGGAACCGGATGGAGAGTCACCATTTCGTTGCCCCCGGGGTTAACCCGAATGTAGGACACATTCATGTTGGGCAAGGTAGAAATTCGTTTTCACAAATATGGTTTTCGAAATATGCACGACATGCCTAGAAATCGAAAATTGTACTCGAAAATTGTATTTGAAAAGCTCGTGGTTTCGGCATTCGTTCTCAAGGTTTGGGAGTGTCCTTCGAAATTCAATACCAGAACTGACTCCCACTCGAAAACTTGGGCAGCATGGGCAATCAGCCACTAGAAGCCACTGTGCTGGATGCAGGGAGCAGCGTCTGGCGCAGAGGCCTGTGCCCGGCGCTGGTGCTGGCATCCAGAACTTGAGCATGGCGGTAACAAGTTGCTCAAACCTTTCTCGTATAATCGAATTTGAAATCAAAACTCCCCAGAGGAGTTGCCAGAATCGTAGGGGTTTTTTTTGTACCCTTTTTTTTCCCTACGGGGCTTTGTAAGTTTTTGAATTTCGAATGAGTCGCCACCAAACAATTTTAAGTGTCCGGTTTCGAAAGACCAAAGTTGACTCTATTGTGGATAAGGCATTGAATCTTAGAAACGGATGGGTGATATTCAGGCAAGGGAACGAAGTGCTTATTCCGCGAGCTTTAAAAATTGTATTCGAGTACATGACAAAAAGCATTTTCACATAGAATTGCTATTTGTATCGTGATCACTTATCTTTTAAAGTTAATTAAAGGAACCTAAGGCCGGTTTGTCCAAGAATTATCTTTGTTAAGCGTGATGTAACTTTGCATTTTGTTGGATTTAGCATGTGAGGTGATGAAAGCAATAAACACACAAAGCATCATCACAATAAGTAAAGGAATTATTGAAAGTGCGTACAAAACCAAATCACCTTAAAATAAGGCGAGTAAAGAGTGTGGAATTGAAATTGCAAAAATAAAGGTGCAATATTGAAATTGCATTATTGAAAGGTGCGCTATTGAAATTACGATATTGAAATTGTTTTATTGTATTTGAGATCAGAACGCCAAACGACTACTTAATAATAAGTGCCTCCGACACGGATTCAATTCTAAAAATCTCAACTTTAGGATAAGTTGCTCATCCCAAAGTGTCTTAGATTTTTGTTTTTGAAATTGAACTTTGAATATTGATCTTTGAATATCGAATCTTGAATATTGAAATTAAGAGGCTTGAATCTCAAAGATTAGACCTTTTGTTCAAAAGGCCTCACTTTTTATGCACTCCATAACTTGAAATTGATTCTAGTTTAAGGAAGTAATTACAAACAACCTTAAACATCATTGAATCTTGAAAGTAGAACTTGCATTCGAACACCAAAAGTAAGGGTTCATGTGTTCTAGTTTGGAAAAAGATTTGCACTTTTCCAAAAATCCTTGAACTTGTATAAAGATGAGATTTTGAAGATTTGAAGATGATTGTTTTAAGGAATACTTTCAAGAGTGAAAGCTTCAACTTACTAATCATGTCTTTTGAAAACAAAGCATAAAGATTGAAACTTGAAACTTGTAGAAGGAGTTTGGATGATCATTTGAGGGGGATTTCAAGTATGAAAGCCCCTCAAAGATTACTCCTTTTTTACATATCCTAGTTCAAGTGTGTATTAATCAACACAAGAACATCATAGTATTAGTAAAGTTGAAGTTAGAATGGTAGAAACTTTGATTTGGAGAGTCCTCCGAAACATACTTAGATTTAGGTGTTGATGGATTTCCATGCTTGGACTCCCAAATTGCTTAGGACATTAGAACATTGAATTTGTATCTTGAAGTGATTGCACGAGTGTGTTTTGTAGAGATTTTATGTTGAATACTCAAGGATTTGAAGCTTGAACATTGAAGGATTTGAATTTTGAATTTTGAAAAGTTTCGAAGTTGGAAGAGCTTCGCTACTCGGAATCGAGTGAGTCTTCCTCCGTTTGTTCGTGGAAAAAAGGGGGTTATTTATAGGAAAACTTACTGGGATTAGGGCACAGATGCGCCAGGTGCTGGTCCTTGCGCCAGGTGCAGGTACACCTGGCACAGGACAACCGGTACAAGCCAGTGCACCGCTTTTGTCCTTTTGGGCGTTTTGGCGGTTTGCAAATGATGCTCTGTGTACCTTCTCTCTTGGAGGTTAAGGAATTGATATTTATATATTTTAAATATATATTTTTGAGGAATCTTCTTGAGATTGCTGATTTGTACGGGTTTCGCTTGGTTTTACGGGCCGACGCCTGAAATGCTCGGTTTTAGGGCCGGCGCTCGAATTTGACTTTCCTTATATGATTTTGAGTGGAAAAGTGCCACAAAGAATTATGGTGGAATCCGTTTCTTGAGATTTAACTTGGATTTTGAAATTGTATTTTGAAAATGTGTTTGGCCTTGAATTGGAACGCGAGGTTAGGATTTGGGCCCAAGGTTTGTATCTTTGAATTGGAATAGAAATTAAGCTTAGGAATTGAACTTGTATGGATTGGAAATAAAAATTGGAGTTGGATTTTCGGAATTAAAATTTGTTTGGATTGGAATTGTGGTTGCTTTGATATTTATTCTTGAATTTTGAACGAATGTTCAGAATTGAATTGAATTATGTCCTTTGCAACTGGTCGCTTGTACTTGAAAATCGATCGCCTAAATTTGTTGGCGATATTGTCATTGGACTCTAGAAGAGACACAATTTTGGTGTCTACAATAACAGATTAAAGTGAACTGGTTTATATGGTGACAAAAGTTGTAAAAAATAGATTCAAGTTACAGTATAGCGTAGGTTATACTGCGGTTCTCAGGAACACCTACCACTTGGCTTTGCTAACTTTCTTTTTGGCTTTAGAACTTTCCTATGACTGCCTGACTGCGGGACAGATTCTTCCAGAGTTTTTGTATGTTTTAGGCTTAGGAACCGGGATAAGACTTCAACATCACTTCAGAAGTATTCAGACTAATTCAAGTGATCGTGCGGGCAGGGTCTGCTTAACAGAGTGTTAAATGCGGCAGACACACGAATACGAGACAGAGAGAAGCTTCACCCAATACTCAAGGTTAGTGTTTAAGGTTAGGAATGTGCGTTATTTTTCGAAACTTGGAGGCCCTATTTATAGTAAAACGCGTCAGAATAAGATAGAATTAAGAAATGAGAGTTTTTCAGCAGAGATGTGTGCAGCGCTAGAAAATTCCAACGCTGGATCAAAAGCGCTGTTATTTTCTAGCGCTTTGCCTTTCATTGCCAAATCTGTTTGTTTACAGCTGGATTAAACCCTTATCTTGCGTGATTGTGTGAGAAATAAATTGCAGCGCCAGAAAATAATGGCGTTGAGGATTTGTGCGCTGGAAATAAGTGGCGCGTACAATGCTAGCGCTAGCATTTTCTAGCTGTCTCCCCTCTGGGATGATGCCGATACCATTATCCTTACTAGGCGGTTGGAGAAACTCCGTGCGGAAATCCCAATTGCTAAGAACATCTCCAAAATACAAGATCCAAAATCCAATCCCCGAGGCCGTTCCCCTTCCGGAACTCGGTACAAAATATAATTTTCAAAACCCAATTTCAAAATCCAAGTACAATCTCATCTAGTAGACCATTCCATTGGTTTTACTAAGCCTTTTCCACTCAAAATCATATAAGGCAAGTCAAATTCGGGCGCCGACCCACAAAACCGAGCAAGCCGGGCCGTGTCCCGTACAACCGGAATTCAAAACCCGAAACGACTTGTTTTTTTACGCAAAATCAAGTCTTAACCTCCAAGAAAAAACTACGTGCGTACGAAGGTACATCAATACAAGACAAATCAAGGACGGAGCCCACGTCCTTGATTTTGGCAGCACTCATGCCACGTCACCAGTGCCCAGCGCTGGTTTGGCGTGCTGCGCTGGCAATGGCTGGCGGTTTCCAGCCATTTTTCCTATAAATACCCCCTAATTTCCAACATTTGGAGAGGGAGCTTCAATATACAACGACGTAATACAAAAATTACGCCTCAAATTCAAGTCCAAAAATCCTTCAAAAAACACATACAAATTTCAAGTTCTAAGCAATTGGGAGCTCTAAAAGGAATTCTTGCCTAAACCTAAATAGGTAATTCCGAATCCCACAATATTCAATCATGTTTCTTTGATTTTCCTATTTCAAAAATGATTAGCAAGTTGGCATTTTTACTACTAAAAATGTCACTTGCAACAATCATACATCTCTTCAAAATCCAAACTTTTCAAAATACAAAAATGCAAACTTTCAAGATTCAAGGATGTTCAAAGTTGTTTGCAATCACTTCTTTGAACTAGAATCACTTTCAAGTATGGAGTAATCAAAGATGACAACTTTTTAGCTTCTAAAGGTTTAATCTTTTGAGATTCAAGACTCCATTTTTCAATATACAAGTTCAAGTTTTCAAATTTCAAGATCCCACAATGTTTAGGGTTGCTCATGACTACTTCCCTAAACTAGGATCCTTTCAAAGTAAGAGCACATCAAAGATCTAACCTTTTCAACATTAAAAGGCCCAATTTTTGAGATTCAAGTCTCTTAAGTTTCAATATTTCAAATTCAAGTTCAATTATTTCAAGTTCAATATTTAAAGATTCAAACTTTCAAGTTCAAGTTCTATATGCAAAATCTAGGATACTTTGGGATGAGCAACTTCTCCCAAGTTGAGATTTTTTGCTTTGAATTCGTGTCGGGCGCACTTATTTTTAAGGAGCCGCTTGGCCCAAGTACAAATTTCAATATCGCAATTTCAATTATGCACCTTTCAATATTGAAATTTAAATTATGCACCTTTCAATACCGCAATTTCAATATCGTACTTTCAATTCCGCAATTTCAATATCACACTTTCAATTCCGCATTTCAATTCCGCATCTTTACTTGCCTAGTCCTTCTAGGCAATGATTCCGTTTCTAGAGGGTCTTGTATTTACTAATTCCGCACTTATTTACTATTGTGATGTTGCTTTATTTGCTTTATTGCTTTCATCACCATACATGCTAAATACAACAAAATGCAAGGTTACATCACGCTTAACAAAGATAATTTCTTGGACAAACCGATCTTAGGTTCCCTTAAATTACCTTTAAAGCAAAGTGACCACCATACAATTAGAGAGTCTAATCTAGGGTATATTTTCGAAAATGCTATGTCACATACTCGAATAATTTCTAAAGCTCGCGGAATAAGCATCTCGTTCCCGTGCCCGGATCTCACCCATCCGTTTCGAGGATTCAAAGCCTTATCGAAAATAGAGTCACTTGCGGTCTTTCCAAACGAGACTTTAAATAATGTTTGGTGGTGACTCCTTCGAGGTACAAAAATACAATGGTTTTCTAAAAAACCGCCCCCCTTGTAGGGAAAGAGCATACTTGCGATGCGAACCAAAAACACCCCCTACAATTCTGGCGACTCCACTGGTGATTTTTCTAATTTCAATTTCGAAAATGCGAGCAGATTTCGAGCAGCAAGCCACCGATCTGCTTAAGTACTGGATGGTAGCACTGGCGCCAGGCGCAGCCACTTGCGCCCAACGCCACTGCCTGTATCCAGGACAATGGCTCACAGTGGCTTGTCGCCCACTTTTGCTCAACTTTTCGTGTTGGGAGTTAGTCTATTTTTGAATCTGGAAGGACGCTCCCAAACCTCGTGAACGAATGTCGAAAAACGGGCTTTACAAATACAAATTCGAGTACGATTTCAAACTTCAATTTCTAGGCATTTCATGCATTTTTCGAAAACCATATTATGCAAAATGAATTTCTACCTTGCCCAAACGGACGTGTTCTACATTCGGGCTAGCACCGGGGGCAACGAAATGGTGACTCTCCATATGGTTCCCGACCAAAGTGTGTGACCATTTCCGCGCCTACCAAAACTTGGCATTTGCTTGACATTCCCGATGTCAAGTATGGAGGCCGTCTGCCGACACACACGTCCCTTAGGCGGATGTGCAAGTTGTCGTCGGATCCGTCTCTTAGTCAAGTACCTTTTTGACACCCTAAGCCGACCACTTGCATCATACAAAACTTAGACCGACCTTAGGTTGAGAACTTTGCATGTCGCATTCATATACATGTTAGTGTGACAACGTGCTATTTGTGCATTGTGTGGCCGTCTTTGCACGCGTGAATGGCTAACCTCGAATTCTAGCTTGCCAAAACCAATTAGCCTCCAACTAGGAAACCAAACCCCTAGGAGCATCATTCAAACCTCATGCATCTAAAATCGCCGATTTAAGGTCTTTTAGGAGTGCCACTCCATTTGATTCAAAACTCTTAAACACGCCTCACGCACAAATGCCAAATTCAAAATTCAATCCAACGGCGTCATAATGCCAGATTTCGAGTCCAAATTCCAAGTTCCAAATTCAAAATGCAATCCAACAGCGTCATAATGCTGGATTTTCCATTTCAAATCTCAAATTTCAAATTCAAGTTCAAATCCAACAGCGTCACAATGGCGGATTTTCCATTTCAAATCTCAAATTGAAGTTCAAATCCAACGGCGTCATAATGCCGGATTTTCCATTTCAAAACCTCAAATTTCAAATTCAAACTCAAATCCAACGGCGTCATAATGCCAGATTTTCTAGTCCAAATTTCGAGTTTCAAGTCCAAATTTTCTAATCCAAACCTCAATTTTCAAATCCAAATCTAACGGCGTCATAATGCCGGATTTTCGAATTCAAATTTCAAATTTCAAATTCCAAATTCAAAACCCAAATCTAACGGCGTCATAATGCCGGATTTTCTAGTCAAAATTTCAAATTCCAAGTTCAAAACTCAAATCCAACAGCGTCATAATGCCGGATTTTCTAGTCAAAATTTCAAATTCCAAGTTCAAAACTCAAATCCAACGGCGTCATAATGCCGGATTTTCTAGTCAAAATTTCAAATTCTAAGTTCAAAACTCAAATCCAAAGGCGTCATGCCGGATTTTCTATTTCAAATATTCAAGTCTTCAAACCTCAAGTTCGAGTTGCCAATCTCAAAACCTTAAGTTCAAATATCCAAGCTCATGACCGGCGTAATGACAACCTTTTCGACTCAACTTTCGAACCTCAAAACCCATGTAAATCTTTCAAGTTTCAAGTCCTATGCTCAAAGTTTCAAGTTCCAAAATTCATACCGTCGTAATGCCGACTTTTCCATTCCATATTTCAAACCTCAAGCTCGAAGTTGAAAAATCCCAAACCTTCAAATCTCAAATCCTTTATTCGAAGCTTCCAATTCCAAACACTTCAAAATTCCAAGTCCACGGCGGCATAATGCCGGACTTTCAAATTTCCAAATTCAATGTCTCAAATTCATGGCGGCATAATGCCGGATTTTCCATATTCAAAGCCTCGCATTCTATATACAGAAGTGCGTCCTTTCCAGTTCAAAGTTCAAACTTCGAATCAAATTCAAACTTCAAACTCATTTTCGAGTTGCAAATCCTTGCCTTCCATTGCTCTGAAGTTCAAAATTCCAAACATTTCCAATGGGTTGAAAATCCCCTGAAATAATACAAGTTCAATTGTCAAATGGGTTGAAAATCCCCTGAAATAGCACAAGTCCAATTGTCAAATGGGTTGAAAATCCCCTGAAATAATACAAGTTCAAAACCCTCTTTTCCAATGGGATGAAAATCCCCTAAAACAATACAAGTTCCAATTCTCCAATGGGTTGAAAATCCCCTTAAATAGTACAAGTTCAAATTTCGCATCCTATCAATGGGTTGAAACTCCCCTAAAATATTCCAAGTCCTATGAACGGGTTGAAATTCCCCTAAAATATTGACCGGTTGAAATTCCCTTGAAATAATACAAAATCAATTCCCTTTCAATTGGGTTGAAATTCCCTTCAAATATTCCAAATCCGACGGGTTGAAATTCCCTTAAAATATTGACGGATTGAAATTCCCTCTCCTAGTACGAGTCCAATTTCGAAATTCTCAATGGGTTGAAATTCCCCTAAAATAGTTCAATTTCCAAAAGGTCAAAATATTCTTTCGACATTCCAAGTTCTAGTACAAAGAGTCAACTTCCACAAAAGAATGAAGGCTCCTCTCAAACACTTCCAACGGGTTGCAAATCCCGAATACAAGGACAAAAATCCAAAATCCGGAATCTTTGGAGTGGCACTTAGAGTCAAGTCTAGGTCTCATTCATTGTATGCATATAATATCATGTGTCGGGAAGTCCAAGTTCTAAATCATGTGGTGTGTCCTAAATAGTAGTCCGAGGATCCTATGGGTTTGCCGAAGAGGAGAGAGGTTGAAAAGAACTCCATCAGCCCTAGCCTCACTCATAGCCGGCATCGAACGAGCAACCAGTTCATCTCCTACAAATCAAGCTTCAAGTCCCTGTCAAGAATCAATTCAAATGGCCACTGTCGATCAAATCACTCAGCTCATGGCTGCCGCAGCCAACCTCAATACCAACCTGGAGAACGTAAGCAACCGATTGGGTATCATGGAGAAGGCCGCAACCGCAGATGACCTAACCAAAAAGATCTCTGCTCCAAATGGCAAAATGTTCAAGATTACTGTGGGCAAAGGATCTATGATGAGCAAGTCCGAGTCAGAGGATGAGTCTGGATCTGAGTCTAATAATGAGTCTAAGAGTCTAGGGCTAGAGTCTTGCATCAATCAAGAGCCTCTAAAGACCGAGCTTCAAGTCAAAATTGTCGATGTAATGATTGCCAATTTCAATAACACTTCAATTTCCTCTTACTCTTCAAGTCCAAATTCAAAACATTCTAATCCAAACAACTTTGCTTCACAAGAAACTGACCTTGAAATTCTAAAAGCTATTGAAAATCATGAAAACAGGACGCCCATAATTGAGGAAACAGAAAAAATCAACCTTTCTAACAACAGTGATTCAAAACTAGTTCAGATTGGTCTAACTCTGTCTCAAGCGGAGCGGGATGATCTTATCAAGCTACTTTCAAAGTACATAGACATCTTCGCATGGTCCTATCATGATATGCCAAGGGTTGATCCAAGCATCGGTCAGCATACAATTCCCCTCATTCCAGGTTCAAAGCCAATCAAGCAGAAACTCCGTCGAATGAAACCGGATGTTTCCCTCAAAATTCAAGAAGAGGTCTCTAAGCAGCTAGAGGTCGGGTTTATTCAAAAGTCCAAGTATCCAGATCTTTCTAGGTATTGGGTTCCAAGAAAGTGTCCCAGTTCATTCAAGAAAACATTATATGCAGATACAGTGTTCCTCACAAGTTCATCAGTGATCAGGGAACCCATTTCCAAGGAGAATGTGAAGACCCATTTAACAAGTACAAGATTCAAAATTCAAGTTCTATAATCTCTAACCGAGCAAGGTTGTGCCAAGCAAAGGCATCTACAATTCCAAAGTACAAAATTCAAGTTACAAAGGTTCAAGTTCTAAAAACATCTACAAGCTTCAATAGTTCAAACTTCAAAAGGGGGTACCGTACAATCTTCAATACAACAATCCCAACAGACCCATGCTCCGGGAAATTCAACATCATCGCTCTTTGCCTTATCGCCCACAAACCGATGGAGCAGTCGAAGAAGCCAACAAGAATGTCAAGACCATCATCATGAAAATGACTACCAAATACAAGGACTGGCCCCAGAAGCTGCATTTCGCATTGTGGGGGTATCGAACTTCAATTCGCACTTCAGCTAGTGCAACTCCATTTTCATTGGTCTATGAAATGGAAGCAGTACAACCTATCGAGCTGGAGATACCTTCTCTAAGGATAGTCCTCGAAAGACAAATCCCAGAAGCTGCATGGGTACAAGCAAGATATGACGAGCTAGTCATGCTCGATGAGCGTCGGCTTCAAGCCGCTCACCATGTACCAGTCTATCAGCGCCGAGTGGCCAGACATTTCAACAAAAGGGTCAGAAACTGAAACATCAAAGAAGGCGAGCTTGTCCTGAAATCCCTTCGCAAAAGCACCATGGACCCAAGGGGAAAATTCAGACCCAACTGGGCAGGCCCATACATTGTTAAGAAGATCCTCTCCGGGGGAGCAGTCGAACTAACAGACGTCGATGGAACAGAATTCAAATCTCTGACCAACCTCGATCAACTCAAGAAGTTCTATGTCTAAGTTCCATATTCAAATTCAAGAATCCAATTCAAAGTCCTATAAGGTAGTCAGAACTACGTCCGGCCTGATTCCCTAACGGGGCACGTAGGCAACCTCATTTCGAGGCCCGGCCACTTTAATACAAAAAAATTCAAAATTTCCACTTTAATACAAAAAATTCGAAATTTCCTCAATTAAGGGCATCCTAAAAATCAAATAAAATTTCAAAACTCAATTGTTGTTGTCTTTATTCCAAATGTGCCAATTCAAAGCAAAGCATGTTCAAGTGGAATTTAACACAATAACTCTTTATTTGGCTCTAAGGCCTTCAAAGCTAATTCAAATACAAAGTCAGGATCAAGTGAAGCAAAGTTCAAAGCCTTATCACTTCCTAAACACATTTTCTAAACACATCTTCCAAACACATTCTAAACACAATTTCTTCCAATAAAATTTCAAACACATTTAGCCTCCAAAGATCTAGGGTCGGGCGACTATGCTCTCGAGTCTTGGCACCTTGAGTACTATCCCCTGGCTCCTCCCGCAATCAATCATCTATCTTCCCCTTGCCCAAGCGGCGGGAGAAGGAACTTGCTAGCCTTCCAAGACGGGAGGATGATGAACCTCCTTTGGACTCCGAACGGTCAAGCACCGGATGGGCCACACTCCCGTCACCTTCCTCATAGTTAGTTGATGCAGGACGTCTAGCTCTAGAACCTCGAACTCTAGTTGGTCCGGAGAGAGAAATGTCCCTCTGGCTTAGGCCTCTCATCCATACAATGTACCCGCAGACAGAGTAACTGACTCAGGTGGGAACTGGATACTCAGGAATGGTTTGGCGACCCAATATCGCCTCCAAACTTCAAGTCGATTGGCATTCAGCGCAACGGGTTTCGGGTTCTCTTCAGCACAGTCCGGGATCTCCTGTTTCAAGCCATACTGTCTCATCACTCGAGCAGGCGAGTAGAAGACCAGCATTATGAGGCTTGGCACCCTCAAAGTAGTAGAATTAGGGGCATGTCTCATGGCAGCAATTCCCCACCAAGGAACTACCCACATTATACAAGATTCAATTCCAGAGAGTGCGCTTCGCCACTCGTCCAATGAAAGCCGGCCATGAATCATGGGCCGCACAATGAACCCTTTTCTATTATAGCTTTCCATGTTCTCCGGTGGTGCCACGAGCATGAGCCTCTCCATAAGCCAAACCTTGGGGAGTATACAAGAAATGCATTTCGAAATTCGAAATTCAAAATTCAAATATAAGTACAAATTCAACATACAAGAAAGCTCCAGATCCTTACTTGGAGTAATACCGGACTTCCCAACGGCAAAGAAGAGGGGTCTGACTTCAGCAAGTCAAGGCCCAACAATGTTTCGCCAATCACAAGCGGCATTGGGTCCGGACCATTAGCAAACTGCTCTACGATTTCTACTAGGGAGGCATCACCATTGCCAAACCCCTGCTTCGAAAAGAGGAGGAGAGCACCCCAAAATGCATGCCATCAAGCTCCCTTTTCTCCAATTTGCCTAGCGAACCAAGCCACGAGTTCAAGGCATTTTCAAAGGAATAGCTGGGAAGGATTGATGCAAGAAATGATCTGAAATACTCCTATTTACACAAGAGTCGGCGCTTGCACGACAGCACACTGGCGCCAAGCGACATGTCCTGCGCTAGGCGCAGGGGCCTGCAGCGAAGAACGAGGCCACCATCCTCTTTTATGACTCCAAGTACACACTCTTTAGTGTTTCGGACAGCAAAGTACAAACCTCCATTATTCAAGATTCCAAAGCCGCAAGCCGCGCAAATTCAAGCAGTCCGGATCAACGCTTCGGGCAGATTTCAGGTCAATTTATTCAAAATTCAAGCGTTCTAGTCCTAGATCGGCGTCCTAAGTCGAGTCTGCATATGCATAGAAAAAGTTGAATATACTTTGACTTGCGCTTTTCCTCACCAAAAAACCTCAGTCAAAGTGGGGGCTTATAGTGGGTATATACACCCGAAAAAATGGGCAAATGTTTTTCAAAATTTTTGCAAAATTATCATGCATGCATATAGCTACAAATTTCAAGGCACACACACCGCATACAAGATCAAACATTCAAACATACAAAAGCCAATCTTCAAAAAATTTCCAAATCAATTCAAGTTCAAAACCATACAACCATACAAAATTCAAGTTCCAAACCATACAAATACAATCCAGCCTATACAAAATCAACCCAGGCAAGCTGGAACTCGCTACCATGCAGGGTCAGTCTGAGTCATCATCAGCTGTGACGTCCACCACAGGCTCCTTGTCCCTGTTTCGCCTCCTAAGGCGCTCCAGATCCCCATCCAGCTCTGTTCCAGGGGTATTAGGATCCTGCTCCGAGATACAAAGAGTGCCAGGAGAGAGATTAACTCCCTGCTGAGGAGAAGGATACTGATAAGGCGGCGACATCGCCATGAACTGGTACGGCGCAAACATCTTAGTCTGACGCATCCTCTCCACCTCCGCATAGTTAGCCCATGAATCTGCACCCCAAGGCTGAGAACCACTCCCTCCGAAGTAGTAACCGGAAGGAGAAACAAAGGGCCTCGAACTTCTTGCACCTCCAAACGAATGCGTGGTAGGATCAACATGTACAAAAGGGGTAGCTTCCCGGTCAGCATCCGAATGCCTCTGACGAACACCAGCACCGGACCCCTGTCCTAGGTCCAAGCTCGATCCCTCCTGCCTCGAGAAAGTCTCCCACTGGGGCTCCTTATCAACAGAACCTCTGCGGCCTCGACGACGCTCCTATACAAAATACAAATTTCAAGAATCAACATCCAAGTTCGAGTTTCTGGAATACAAATTTCAAAATCAAGAAATGCACCTCTCTGTCCCGGCCAGAAAGCTTCCGTGTCAGCTTGGCACAATACCTCTTCCAGGAATCAATCAAGAGCATCCAGCGACGCACTCTCACTTGAGGCGCCTGCATACAAAATTCAAGATCAATTCCCAAGTACAAGATTACAATCAGTTTCAAGAAAATGCAACAGTACTTACAGCGGCATAATGCTCAGGTACAACATCATACAATCTCCGGTGCGAAGGAGAAGCTACAGAAATGGTCACCTCCACCTGTTCCCCATCCGAGTTCTCATAGCGGAGGATCCTATCAGCATGGGGAATGTCCTCAGGATCAACCTCCTCCTCCTACATACAATCATACAATCATCCAATCATACAAGAATACAATCATACAAGAATACAAGAATACAAGATACAAAGTTCAAAAGATCACCGGCAGTACGAAGCGTAGTGGTGGAGCCAGCCTCCTCAGGAAGTCGCCATAACTACCCTTCCTTTGAATAAAGTCCCTCCAAGAGCGGCAAACATCATCTCCCCTGGCATTCACATAGAGCCGGGCAAGATCTTCATCCGGCGCCAGCATAGACTCCGGTGGGTCCTTGGGGACAAACCTATTCCCCGAATTGTGCTGAAGGGACACTCGCTCCCCCAAATACCACATATGGCTGTCCTGGGCGTCGCTTATTTTTGTGGCGATCGCCCGGGGCTACGGAACACGTATTTTGGTATAACTCTTTGGCCAATTGGCGTTTATGAATGTTTGGGCAACTTTTAGGGTCGTTGGTTTTCTAGTATTATTTGTCACACACAATCACATAATTCGCTATACACAACTAACATTACAACATGAAGCAAACTAATATGTCACGTAGTTTATGATAGGCTTCTATGGGTAATATTTGCGCTGGCTTGGTACCTCTTCTATCGTCGATCCAACACATGCCCCGGTCGGGGTAGTGCATTCACGAGCGAATTTCGTCCCAAGAGGCCAATCACGATGTAAGCCAAGGGGGCATGCACCAATGAGAGGGACCTAGTGGGCGAGCGATTGGGTTTGGGATAGGTGTACTACTAGCGAAAGTGCCGAGTGGACAACATTCGAAGTGTATGCACCCCTCGGGTGGAGATGGGTATCCTTATTCCCAACTCCCGAGATGAAACATGCCAAGGGAGCCAAGATTCGTTATGCGGTTCTGTCCATTCACATTAATATGTTGATTTTCAGGTCGTCCCAACTTGATAGGGAAATAAAGGCGGGGTAGGATCGTTTCACCCTTCGGCTATTTTGATTACCTACGAGCACGAGTATTTCATTAACATCCCCAGTGGAGTCGCCACTGGGAGGGGGTCGAAAAAGAACGAGGCTAATGCGTGACCTCGTCCCTCGCGGGCGTGACGTCGTCAGATCAATGTAATTGGATTTCCTGTGAGTTTACACCCAATCGACTAGTAATATAGGAGTCGCCATTCAGTTTTTAACGACAATGAGAAAAACTGACAAAACCCGGTTATCGTGACATAAAGGGAGTGCAATTATGTTCGACCACGACGGCCATAGGTTCCCTTGTGATCCCTGGTGTGGGGATCGCTCAACGTACACCCGCAGGGCAAAGATTGAGAGTTCAGGGGACTATAGCTACCGAGAGGAGTGCTCATCGATAATACTCCAGAGGCAAGTTATCCTTATTAGCTCAGCATAAATAATTGAAGGGACATGCATTAAACTATTAAACTATTCTAAATTGATTTTAGCAATATGCAACACATAACACTAAATCGATCGTGATTATCTTACTTAGATTGATTTAAGGTACCTAGCATGATAATTCAATTGTCCAAAGTATTATCTTATTAGGCGTGATAGATCAATCAAATTAATAGTTTGACAATTTTATAAAAGGGTGATGAAAGCGATTAAATCATACGAGGGACACATTACAACGCACCCTTGAGAGGTGCGTTGTGGTTCTCAGAAAACTAACCACTTGTCTTTGCTATTTCTTCTTTTATTTAACGAATCTCGGGTTTCTAAGCAATATTCCAGTATTTAGGCTTAATTCATCAAGCTACAAGGGGCAGGACGCGTTCTGTTCGACTTTTAGGTCGATTGCGACAGAACGCCGGATCAATTTCGCAGCGTGAGGCTTAGGCTTAAGGCTAGAGTCAATACTCAGGTTTTTGGAATTGTGTGTTATTTCACGTCGGTTTTTAGGCTGTATGTGTGGAAAGATAGATTTTTAAGATACAAATCCAAAAAGAATCCGGAGGTAAAACGGCCCCAGGCATTTTCAGCGCCCAGGGCTAGGCGTCGAAGATTTCGGCGCTCAGATCCAGGCGTTGAAAATGGGATCTGGGCCGAGTTATTTGTCAGATTTGGACTCTTAGAACACGAAGCTTTTGAGATTTATCCGAGTCTTTTAGTGCGTATTAACTTATGACGGAATGCGTTTGGGCCCATTACGAACTCTAGGTTCGTTAGGAATTTAATTAATACGTAACTCTCATTTTTGGATTATACCACGAATGCAAATTCTATCTCTTTTAGGATTTATGTTGGAGTGCAACACCTAGTTCTGACAGGTTTCTATCTTTTATGACTTTGCCACTTTTAACAACTACTTTTACGGCAATTACTATTCTTAGCAGGTTTCTATAAATAGCAGTTTTGACTGAAATGAAAGGGTGATCGAGATTCGTTATTTTATAGGAGATGCGTTACCAAGTGGAGATTTATGTTCTCATCATCGAACCTTCCCTTTCGGGAATGAGGACAAAAGTAGGTGTCTACAGTTAGCCCCCACTTTGACTGAGTCTCGAGATGAAACGATGGTCAAAGTACTAGACGGAGTGCGTCCTACAAGCCATGGTGTATATGACCTGTTTTGCGAGGGTCTCACGAGCCCCCGAGTGAAAACATTTGACTTAAGGGTCATTACTTGAAGTGTTAACACATTCCTCACGCGTCATTGGAATTTGTTAACTGATAGTTTAGAAACTCCCTCACTTTGTCATTGGAAGTGTCTAAAGATGTTTTCGAAATCAAAGCTATAAAGTGTAACTAGGCCTGGCCAAGCCCAATCACGAGGTAAAATGTTTTAAAGATTCTCATTTTCAGGGTTAGCTAAACGAGAAAACCCCCTTGTTTTTATAGGACGTAAAACGAAGGAAAATCCAGCACATCGCTCTTTTTTTGGAAAAATGAAAAACCAATCCTTTGATTTTTGGAAAAGGGAAACCATCCTTTGATTTTTGATAAACCGGGAAAAGTTATCGCTGCAGCGACTAAGGACCTGCGCGGTTAGTGGCGCAGACCCCGCCCGCTGAAGGTGGGCGAGCCTGTCCGCTGAGGGTGGACGCCCCGTCCGATAGAAATGGACGAATTTGTTTTGATGTTTTGAAAATAAGGACCTACGCGGTTTATGACGTAGACCACGCCGGCTGAAGATGGCGAGCCTGTTTTTGTTTTTGAAGATTTTATTTTCTTTTCATTTTCGAAAACCGAGGACCTGCGCGGTTGGTGACGCAGACCCCGCCCGCTGAAGGTGGGCGAGCCCTGTCCGCTAAGGGTGGACGCCCCGCCCGCTGGAGGTGAGCGAACCTGAATTCGTCTTTTCGATTTGGGACTAGCGTGGTACGTGCCGCGATCTTGCCCGATTGAGGTGGGCAAGTCCCTATTTCATTTGTTCTTGTGATTTCTTTTGAGAATTTCTTTTTATTCATTCTTGTAAGAGCGAATTCTTTCGAGGGATGCTCGGATTTAGTTGCAACCTGAATGTGGGTTGACAACGTGCTTAGACGGACCATTGTGTCGTGGTCATCATCTTTCATGGTTTTGAGCTAGTCTTTACGGCTCAATTTTGCCACTACCTGGGTCCTTCATCGGGGAACTATGTATAAGTATCAACGGCGACCTTTGTCTTGAGGTCGTAATCCGGTTTTATCTTTTAAGATTATCTAAACACGGGACTTCGTACAGCGTAGTCTGGGAATATTGTTTTAACTTTGCATACTCTCTTTTGAAATATATATTTTCTTTCGAGCCCCCAAGCACTCGTGCTTGACGGTCATTTCTTGTCAAAGAGGTTCCTTGGGGATACGCATTTTGTAATGTCCTTGATCGTGTTTGGGATCGTGCTCGTAAGTGCGAGCGATCTTTGTAGTGGTGTGCTACTCTTAACAAAGCCGTGAGATGCGACTTTTAGTAAAGAAATCGGCAATTTTTGAGTCGAATGGATACGGCAGACCCTATAGAAGTCAGGGCTTCTTTCGGGCCTGGGCTCATTTTTGGCGCCCAGGCCTGGGCGTTAGAAATGATTCACGCCCAAGTGGGGCGTTGAAAATATTGTTTGGGCTGGTCTTTTGATGACACAGTTGGCCTCTTGTTCGTTCGTTTATTTCACTTGGAAATTCTACGTATTCTCCACTCTTTTATTTTTCTCTATTTTTGGAACGTAGAATTTAGAGATCACAATGAATTGAGTGATCGTGGTGGTTTCTCGAGAAGCCGTAGCCGATTGGTGGACTACGGTGTTTGTCGCTTTGGGGCGATTTTTTTAAAGGAACTGTCGCTCTTAAGGTGTACAGTTATTGCAATAGTTGGGCGAGTCTATATGGCCCGAGGAACATATCTTGAGGCGTAAGACTTTGATCGCTCTTGTTGTTATTTTGAACGTATATTTTTTTTTCTTTTGAACGCGTTCGTGAATGTTCGATACTTAGAATGATGATATGTATGTGCGAACGAGCGTTCATAGAATGGCCGTTCCGTGCGGTCCATTAATCAGTTCGCTTGAATCATTTTTTTTTTGAGCAATGACTGATGTTGAATAGTTTGCTTAGAAGCTTGATAGGGTTCAGGCCCATTCATGAAGTGGGCTCAAGCATCGTGCCCTTTTGATCGTTCAAACATTTTCTTTGAGAATTTTTATTTTATTTTATTTTGCTATGGTCGTTTCGTAGCTTGGAGCCCCCAAGTATGCATGTTGGGATGCTTCCTTTTGGCGTACGATTTTTGTAGGTTCTTTCGAGAAAGATGCCTTGGGGTTCCGCTCGTGTAGGTACGAGCTATCCCTTCCGTGGTAGGTAATATTTTGCTACCTTTAATCCTTAATGTAGAAGTCGTGTGGCTTGCATTTTGAATTTGGGCGATAAGTAGTCTTTGCCTCTTTTACACATGCTCTTGGTCATGCCCGCATTAGTGCAATATGCCTTACTCTTTTTTTTTTAGACTTGTACCGTGGGATGGTTGAACTTATGGTGCGACGTAGGCTTGTGTGGCCTAACAGCGTGTCTTAGAACATTCCTCCAGGTGTTGGGATATCATTGTTATTTTTTGCATTGGAGTACTTCATCACGCCTCGTTCAGGTGTTCGAACAAGTGTAGCACCTTCTGCGTGGGTGTGCACGGCTTATTACTTCGTTCGATGTGAGGATTCATAGATGTTTTTTTTTTTTTTTTTATCCTTGATTTTTCTTTCGCTTTTGATTTGGAACGACGTAGACTGTGTAACGGGCGCTTGTAGGGCGAGCTTTATGTGCAGTAGTTTGATCGGAGTTTTGGTGACTCGCAATTTTCAGTTACCTTTGTTAGTGGGGTGACTTTATATATTCTAAGAAGCGCTTAGAATTTGGGAGGGGTTGTAGCCATTCTAAGGTTCGTTTTACACGATCAAACCTTAGGATTGTGCCCCTATGACATGTGTATAGCATTAGCGTCGAGAATTTGCGATAAAATCGTCATTTTGAGCATTTTTAGAGTGTTTTTCTCAAGCCCCCAATTGTATATACGGGATTGGCTTGGTGCTATAATGCTTGGCATACGTTTTTATGCATTCATGGTGTCATGGATCATAAATAGTTTGAACCAGACTTGTTTAGTACGAGGTACGTTCGAGTGGTGATTTGCTACTTCTCTTGTAAATGTCGTATTGTGCGACATTGCCATGGTCAAGGTAGTCACATGTTGAAGTGTGCCTTGACCAAAAGCTAGGTGCCTTTCTTTACCCATAATCATATTTAGAAATCTTTTGACTCCCTTGCAACATCGAGATAAACGCATACTTAGCTTAAACCAACGACACTTTATTATGTTCGAAGAAGTCTTTGAAAATTATTTGAAATCCGAGTCCTACTGTGTACAATCCGAGGTGTCCAAAGTAAGTTGACTTATAGAAGGGTTCGTACAGGATTACATGAGTGAATCAAAATACTGTTATGATTTTCGGAATGCTGTCTAAGGATTTGCTGGAAGCCAGGGTGCAGGCGTCAAGATATTACTTGTGCCCGTGTGGCACATACTTTAGGCTTTCAGGGCCATCATTTCCAGAATTGCGGGAATATAAACCGCTTTCAAATTGACTTAGATTTACTTGGTGTATGTCTGCACAAAAGGTTTGCTATTATGTTTTCTCGTTAATGATGCTTTCAGATTTCGATTTTAGATGCCCGTGTCATATGACTGAGTAGGGTGAGCCTTGGTTAAGTGCCAAGTCCTATTTATAATGTCTGATTTATTCAAAGGGGATTCGCAAGCATTTGAATTACCATGAACGGGTGCCCTGAGTTCGGAGGAACGATGGGGCGATGCCGTAGAACAATCCTCTTTATTGCAAGCTTACTGCCTTTACTACTTGTTGGCGATTATGACTGTGTCTAGTGGTGAAAGAAGGTCTTTAAGTGAGTTACTTTGCTTTAGGGAGGGTCAAGTCGAGTACTCTAGAGGTCATGGACGCTCGCGCTAGCCCCCATTCAATCGAGGAAAAGCGATCTTTTGATTATTGGCTAAGTGCCTAGGAGTGTGAGTGCTCCTTCTGGCAAGGGTACATGCCCTTATTATTTTTCGATGTGTGCTCATTTTGGCATCTTGATGACTTGGATTCTTCCTTTGACTTAAATTTTTCTTTCGACTTGGATTTCAATAAGGGACTCTATTTTTATTCTTGTTATTCTATAGACTTTAACATTTTTGCAAATTGGTTGGACCGAATCATGGATTGCCTACGTATCCACCTTAAATAGATTTAATTTGGAATCAGGTCTTGCGTAGTACTTAGCCAGAAAATGGTTTCTTAGAATGCCGATTTTAAACAAGTACGTTCGAGTGGAATCGTAATATTTGAAATAGGGTGAAATAAGTGTACGAAAATTTTGGAGCGCGCGTATTTTGCGTATTTTATATGATCTTCTACCCCCAAGTGTTCGTTATTATTCCGCATGTATATAGGAAGATATACGAACACTTTTAGGAATTGGGAGTTGAAAAGTGATAAGCAAGAACGGCGCCCAGGGCTGGGCGTTATTATTTTGGCGCCCAGGTCTGGGCGCTGAAAATGTGTTATGGGCTGCCTTTTTGTGCAGCTCCTTTTCGTTTTGTGCCAAATATTTGCGAATCTTTTTTGTGCACTAAATGCCTTCTTTTTTTTAGACGAACTTTAAACGCGTCATTGCAAAGTTTCTTTTTTTTTTTTTTTTTTTTTTTTTTTTTTTTTTTTTACGTTAAGCGTAGAATGTACTTTTCATTTGTCTTTTTTTTTTATTCGTGACTCAAGACGGCTTGAAAGATGGGTTGAATGAGATAGGATAATTTGTATAGGTATTAGTCAAGCATGAGGATTGGAAAGGGTAGAAGATTGTAGAACTTTATGTAGTTTTTGTGGTATGATTTGGATTGGTTGACTCAATTCTTTTCCTTCGTTTACTTGGGCAAATTTCGCACTTTGGGAGGTACGGGCTAAGTATTTCATGGCTCGCTCTTTTCGCTCTCCCTTTTCTCTTTCTCTTTTTTTTTTCTTTTGTGCTTGGGATTTCTCGCCCTTTTTATTTGGGTTAATAGGTAGATGGTTGTGGTCTTTGAGTCACGAGGCGAGACTGAGTGAGCCTCGTTTGGTAGGCCTATTGTGGACCTTTAATTTTAGTAGGCCTAGGGTGGACCTTTAAATTGTCTTACTTTGCAAGCGTATTTAGTCGTTTCTTAAAATGTGCAAATAACGTAGATTCAAAATGTTGTTTTTACTTTATTGAAATTTAACGAAAGAATTACATCGAAAATAATTTTTTGCTTCTTTTCAGATTCCAGTTTCCGGGATTTAATTGGAAGTTGTGATTTAGACTCGGACTTTCATTAATTTTTCTGATTATAACCCGTGTATGAATACAAGGAGGTGGCCTAGACTCAAAATAATGACGTGGCGTAAGCCTATAATACTTGACCAAGCGACTTTCAGACTGAGGCTAATTGGACCATAACTTTCGTTGTTTGACACTTTAGATTTTAACCCTTGGGTGTTCATTTGTCATGCGCCACTTTGCTTAATGTTGGCAAGGTAGTTAGTTGGGGAGATCGAATTTTCATTTTTGCAAGACTAGAATCATTAGTGCGGCTTCCCTCTTAGTGTGTATTGCTTTACCCCAATGGTAGCCTTATGGCATGCCGACTTGGGTATTCTCATGGTTTGTCATGTTGCATTCATGGAAAATCTTTTAGTCCGTACTTAGGAGTACTTCAAGGAGCGAGTGGCTCGAGAGGACTATGATAGTCGTGACCCAATGTGATCAGAAGCCTTGAGGCCATTAATTTTTTTTTTTTTTTTGCCAATTGTATTGACACCTTAGGCTCACTTTGGGGGTTGTGCGACTATGGAGGAATGATTTTCAGAATGTGACTGTTTCCATTTTGCAAATACTTGAATTGCATAATATATTCTTTTTATTGGTGAGAGAGAGTATTGAGGCCGTAGATTCTTAGGAAGGGATGACAATTGCATATGGGTGCTTATTGATTTCTTTTAAATGTTAGGAAGGGAGACTCAATATGGTTTAACCTTTTAACTTGCAGAACGACACCAAGCATTAGGACCGTTTCTTTGTATAAGACAACTAAGACTTAGGATTTAGATTGTACTTTGGCATGGCCTTAGTCTAGACTCGAATTTATTTTTTTATTCGAACATTATTTTTCCTTGAAAACTTTATTTGAACATCATTTTTTAAATACTTTGCCCATGTGACATTCAAGGTCATTTAATTAGCATGCTCGGTTTTGGTGCCGAACATTGTCGTAATAGGAGGCCTAATGATTACACAAGGAGTTGTTTATTTTATAAGTCGTTCTTAGAATCGAGTGCCTTTTTTCATACGTCCTCGTAGCAAATTTGTTACGAACTTTTTTTATTGCTATGTATACTTTAAGCGCGGGTACCGAGGCTGCTGTGCCTGACCAAAAGGCCAGGCAGCAACTTCAGCGCCCAGCTCTGGGCGTTGAAAATGATTGGCGCCCAGCCAGGGGCGCTGAAAATGCGTCCCTGACTGGTACTCGTATTCTGTTCGCGTATCCTTTTTTCGTATATACGACTTAATTTTGCATGCTCGCCTAATAACGTCCTTTACGCGTTGTGCAGCGTTGTGGGATCCGTTACAGGCTGTCCTGGGCGTCGCTTATTTTTGTGGCGATCGCCCGGGGCTACGGAACACGTATTTTGGTATAACTCTTTGGCCAATTGGCGTTTATGAATGTTTGGGCAACTTTCAGGGTCGTAGGTTTTCTTGTATTATTTATCACACACAATCACATAATTCGCTACACACAACTAACATTACAACATGAAGCAAAATAATATGTCACGTAGTTTATGATAGGCTTCTATGGGTAATATTTGCGCTGGCTTGGTACCTCTTCTATCGTCGATCCAACACATGCCCCGGTCGGGGTAGTGCATTCACGAGCGAATTTCGTCCCAAGAGGCCAATCACGATGTAAGCCAAGGGGGCATGCACCAATGAGAGGGACCTAGTGGGCGAGCGATTGGGTTTGGGATAGGTGTACTACTAGCGAAAGTGCCAAGTGGACAACATTCGAAGCGTATGCACCCCCAGGGTGGCGATGGGTATCCTTATTCCCAACTCCCGAGATGAAACATGCCAAGGGAGCAAAGATTCGTTATGCGGTTCTGTCCGTTCACATTAATATGCTGATTTTCAGGTCGTCCCAAATTGATAGGGAAATAAACGCGGGGTAGGATCGTTTCACCCTTCGGCTATTTTGATTACCTACGAGCACGAGTATTTCATTAACATCCCCAGTGGAGTCGCCACTGTGAGGGGGTCGAAAAAGCACGAGGCTAATGCGTGACCTCGTCCCTCGTGGGCGTGACGTCGTCAGATCAAAGTGTAATTGGATTTCCTGTGAGTTTACACCCAATCGTCTAGTAATATAGGAGTCGCCATTCAGTTTTTAACGACAATGAGAAAAACTAACAAAACCCGGTTATCGTGACATAAAGGGAGTGCAATTATGTTCGACCACGACGGCCATAGGTTCCCTTGTGATCCCTGGTGTGGGGATCGCTCAACGTACACCCGCAAGGCAGAGATTGAGAGTTCAGGGGACTGTAGCTACCGAGAGGAGTGCTCATCGATAATACTCCAGAGGCAGGTTATCTTTACTAGCTCAGCATAAATAATTGAAGGGACATGCGTGAAACTATTAAACTATTCTGAATTGATTTTAGCAATATGCAACACATAACACTAAATCGATCGTGATTATCTTATTTAGATTGATTTAAGGTACCTAGCATGATAATTCAATTGTCCAAGGTATTATCTTATTAGGCGTGATAGATCAATCAAATTAATAGTTTGACAATTTTATAAAAGGGTGATGAAAGCGATTAAATCATACGAGGGACACATTACAACGCACCCTTGAGAGGTGCGTTGTGGTTCTCAGAAAACTAACCACTTGGCTTTGCTATTTCTCCTTTTATTTAACGAATCTCGGATTTCTAAGCAATGTTCCAGTATTTAGGCTTAATTCATCAAGCTACAAGGGGCAGGGCGCGTTCTGTTCGACTTTTGGGTCGATTGCGACAGAACGCCGTATCAATTTCGCGGCGTGAGGCTTAGGCTTAAGGCTAGAGTCAATACTCAGGTTTTTGGAATTGTGTGTTATTTCACGTCGGTTTTTAGGTTGTATTTATAGGAAAAGGGTGTGTGGAAAGATAGGTTTTTAAGATACGAATCCAAAAAGAATCCGGAGGTAAAACGGCCCCAGGCATTTTCAGCGCCCAGGGCTGGGCGCCGAAGATTTCGGCGCCCAGATCCAGGCGTTGAAAATGGGATCTGGGCCGAGTTCTTTGTTAGATTTGGACTCTTAGAACACGGAGCTTTTGAGATTTATCCGAGTCTTTTAGTGCGTATTAACTTATGACGGAATGCGTCTGGGCCCATTACGAACTCTAGGTTCGTTAGGAATTTAATTAATACGTAACTCTCATTTTCAAATTATACCACGAATGCAAATTCTATCTCTTTTAGGATTTATGTTGGAGTGCAACACCTAATTCTGACAGGTTTCTATTTTTTATGACTTTGCCACTTTTAACAACTACTTTTACGGCAGTTACTATTCTTAGCAGGTTTCTATAAATAGCAGTTTTGACTGCAATGAAAGGGTGATCGAGATTAGTTATTTTATAGGAGATGCGTTACCAAGTGGAGATTTATGTTCTCATCATCGAACCTTCCCTTTTGGGAATGGGGACAAAAGTAGGTGTCTACACATACAAGTACGAAGCACAAAGTACAAGGAGTCTTCAATACCTCCAGCACACTCCACAGAGCAGCCATGCTCGGCTCGCTCTCCGGCGCAGTCCGGGAGGCCCACTTCATCTCGTACAAGAGGTGGCTATAGGCCAAACCACCCAGTTTTAGCTCGAAACAGCCCTCAAGTCCTGCAAAACTGACAGGAATCTAATGTGCACCCGATTGTTCTTGCTCGGGGCCTCTACCCTACTCACCAAAGCTAAGAGGAACAGCCTAACTCTCTACTCTGCAGACACACCCGCACCACGGATAGCATCCACAATCACCGTCACGGAAGCATGGATGTCGTCCTCTGGCAAGTCAACAACAGGGCCGAGCAAGTCCCTGACAGCGGCCGAGCGCCACGTCAGCTCCGAATCAAAGGTCACATTGCTCTCAGAAAAAGGAAGACCCCTAATCATAGCAAACTCAAAAGGGGTGATGGTGATCTCCCCCCCATGCCATATGAAAAGTGTTGGTGGTATCCCACCATCTCTCTAACAAAGCCCATAGCCGGGGTTTGATCCCCGTTCTCCTCGAAGTACCCCCCATGGCACGCCAAAAGTCAACCAGGCCCGTCTGCCACCAGATCTCCATGGCCTTCTCGTCAGCACGAATGGCTGCAAAAGCCTTCTAGAGCTTTGCCAAGGACCAGAAGGTGCGAAACGACTCTCCATCAGCCTGCAGATGAACGAATCATCTCAAAACCTATACAAGTACAAAATACAAATTCAAAGCATAGTACAAGACTCACCAAGCCAGCGCGAGGCCGCTGAGACAAGTGAAACTCCGGTCGAAACACCAGATCGGAAGGGCTCCAGTCAGTACCAACAAAAGTGGGTGCTCTCCGGGGAATCATACCCCCATCCGGCGCATTTATCGCAGCCACTTCATCATCCGAAGCATCCTCCTCAGCAGCTCGAACCACCGAAGATTCAGCGAGCTTCCTCCGAGTATGACGAGGCATACTAAATCAAGCAGAGTACAAAGTGTCAAAACTCTAAACTGGGGGCTATCCTATACTAGCCCATGCAAAAATCAAAATTCAAAAGGCTATCCTATACTAGCCGGTACAAAATCGAAAATTCAAAAAAAATCCCCAGCGGTAATACTAATCCAGCCTGGGACCTCTAGTTCAAAATTCAAGTTCTACACCAACGCCTAGGCTGTCCACGCCGAAGCAGGTATACCAGTTCTACACCAACGCCTAGGCTTTCCACGCCGAAGCAGGTATACAAGTTCTACACCAACGCCTAGGCTATCCACGCTGAAGCAGGTATACAAGCCCTACACCAACGCCTAGGCTATCCACGCCGAAGCAGGTATACAAGTTCAACACCAACGCCTAGGCTACCCATGCCAAAGCCGGCATTTCTAAAACTCTACAAACAACATCTAGGCAGCCTAGCCTATGCACTCTTGAGACCCCGCAAGGTCACTAGTGAGACTACTATCTACAAACACCAGGTAAAACATTCAAGAAAATTTTCAAAAAAATTCAAATCTACAAGTTCCAACAGTTCAAGTTCGAGTGGCTATCAAACAATTTTCTACAAGATTCAAAAAGCCTACTATCATGAAAGCATCACACTAACAAGTATTTCAAAGTGCAAGAAATTCAAATCTACATGCAATCCTAGAGTTATTTCATAACCAAAAACATGAAATACTTACATGGACAAGGCAAGAACAAGACCAAGGGAAGAGCTTAATCGACCTTTGAGAGAGAAAAGCAAAGAATTCAAGAGAATGTGCCTCAAAATGGCACGGCAAGGGGAGCTTTTATAGCTCGACCCTGCACCAGACGCCGAGGCCCGCGCTGGGCGCTGCCTGCTGCATGCGCAGAATCTGCCGTGCGCGGTCTCCCGTGCTGATGGCACGCCCTTTACTGCTACGGTCTTCCGCACCAAGCATCAAGTGTCGCATCAGGGCATCTTTCGAAAATGCGGGTATACATACGTATCTCCAAGTACAAACAGATGAATATTTCAAGAATACAAAGTCCAAAAAATACAACGACTCAGGCGTTCGACTCCCAACGGACCTAAGCTCCAGGAAAGTCAGCCGAAATTTCAAAATCTTAAGGGCCAGTAAAAAGCTCTTATCCCCAGCAAAGCACATCCCCAACGAATCAACTCCGGGTAGTCAAGATTCAAAAATTCAAGATTCAAAAATTCAAAATTCAAAATTTTCGATGCCAAGCTCCGTCCGAACCGATGGCGGAAGAACAGTACAAGTAAAAACCGGAGTCGTCACAGCCGAACAGAGGTATACTCTATCCTTTTTTTTTCTAACGCCTGTTTTGTGCAGGTACTGGCGTACAAAGAATGGTCTTGATTGCAGAACATCTTGATCATTCTCCGTCCCTTTCGAAATACTTTGACTTGCGCTTTCCTAACCGAACGCTCATTCAAAGTGGGGGCTTCTGTAGACACCTAATTTGTGTCTCCCCTCTGGGATGATGACGTTATCCTTACTAGGCGGTTGGAGCAACCCCGTGCGGAAATCCCAATTGCTAAGAACATCTCCAAAATACAAGATCCAAAATCCAATTCCCGAGGCCGTTCCCCTTCCGGAACTCGGTACAAAATACAATTTTCAAAACCCAATTTCAAAATCCAAGTACAATCTCATCTAGTAGACCATTCCATTGGTTTTACGAAGCCTTTTCCACCCAAAATAATATAAGGCAAGTCAAATTCGGGCGCCGACCCACAAAACCGAGCAAGCCGGGCCCCGTCCCGTTTAACCGGAATTCAAAACCCGAAACGGCTTGTTTTTTTTTACGCAAAATCAAGTCTTAACCTCCAAGAAAACACTACGTGCTAAGCATCGTACTATTCGTACGAAGGTACCTTAATACAAGACAAATCATGGATGGAGCCCGCGTCCTTGATTTTGACAACACTCATGCCACGTCACCAGCGCCCATCGCTGGTTTGGCGTGCTGCGCTGGCAATGGTTGGCGGTTTCCAGCCATTTTTCCTACAAATACCCCCTAATTTCCAGTATTTGGAGAGGGAGCTTCAATATACAACGTCGTAATACAAAAATTACGCCTCAAATTCAAGTCCAAAAATCCTTCAAAAAACACATACAAATTTCAAGTTCTAAGCAATTGGGAGCTCTAAAAGGAATTCTTGCCTAAACCTAAATAGGTAATTCCGAATCTCACAATATTCAATCATGTTTCTTTGATTTTCCTATTTTAAAAATGATTAGCAAGTTGGCATTTTTACTACTAAAAATGTCACTTGCAACAATCATACATCTTTTCAAAATCCAAACTTTTCAAAAAACAAAAATGCAAACTTTCAAGATTCAAGGATGTTCAAAGTTGTTTGCAATCACTTCTTTGAACTAGAATCACTTTCAAGTATGAAGTAATTAAAGATGACACCTTTTTAGCCTCTAAAGGTTTAATCTTTTGAGATTCAAGACTCCATTTTTCAATATACAAGTTCAAGTTTTCAAATTTCAAGATCCCACAATGTTTAGGGTTGCTCATGACTACTTCCCTAAACTAGGATCCTTTCAAAGTAAGAGCACATCAAAGATCTAACCTTTTCAACATTAAAAGGCCCGATTTTTGAGATTCAAGTCTCTTAAATTTCAATATTTCAAGTTCAAGTTCAATTATTTCAAGTTCAATATTTCAAGATTCAAACTTTCAAGTTCAAGTTCTATATGAAAAATCTAGGATACTTTGGGATGAGCAACTTCTCCCAAGTTGAGATTTTTGGCTTCGAATTCGTGTTGGGCGCACTTAATTTTAAGGAGCCGCTTGGCGTTCGAATGTCATGTGCCCAAGTACAAATTTCAATATCGCAATTTCAATTATGCAACTTTCAATATTGCAATTTCACTTATGCACCTTTCAATACCGCAATTTTAATATCGTACTTTCAATTCCGCAATTTCAATATCGCACTTTCAATTCCGCATTTTAATTCCGCATCTTTACTTGCCTAGTCCTTCTAGGCAATGTGGACCTACTCCCTAGTACGTTTCTAGGGGGTCTTGTATTTACTAATTTCGCACTTATTTACTATTGTGATGTTGCTTTATTTGCTTTATTGCTTTCATCACCATACATGCTAAATACAACAAAATGCAAGGTAACATCACGCTTAACACAGATAATTTCTTGGAAAACCGATCTTAGGTTCCCTTAAATTACCTTTAAAGCAAAGTGACCACCATACAATTAGAGATTCTATTTGCTCTAAATTCAAACCCACATAGTCTAATCTAGGGTATATTTTCGAAAATGCTATGTCACGTACTCGAATAATTTCTAAAGCTCGCGGAATAAGCATCTCGTTCCCGTGCCCGGATCTCACCCATCCATTTCGAGGATTCAAAGCCTTATCCAAAATAGAGTCACTTGCGGTCTTTCCAAACGAGACTTTAAATAATGTTTGATGGCGACTCCTTCGAGGTACAAAAATACAATGGTTTTCTAAAAAACCGCCCCTCTTGTAGGGAAAGAGCATACTTGCGATGCGAACCAAAAACACCCCCTACACTAGCGCTAGTGTTTTACTTCACATTTCCAGTTTTATCCCGTTTTTACCCGAATTTCACTCACGGCTTTTTTTAGAATATGGGTTGGGATGAAATTCTTATCCTTTATCCCACGATAAATCGTAATGCGACTTAAACACTCGGGTATTTATCTTATACGGTTACCATTCTGGGCAGTATTCAAGCATAGTAGTTACTATAAATAACAGTTTCTAAAAACGAAAATACGGTTTACGGGATTGTCAGTCAATCATGGATCGTTAGCTGCATATTTAGGAAAGCTTAGTCAAGCGGTGTTTGGTTCATCATCGAACACACCGTGTCGGGCCTAGGGACAAATGTAGGCGTCTACAGTTAGCCCCCACTTTGATTGAGTCTCAGCAAGACGACAATCAAAGTATTGGTAGACGGAGTGCGTCTGGGACCTAGCCTGGTTAAAACCAAGTCCGAACGAGGGTCTCACGAGTCCCCAAGTGATAACATTTGACTGAAGGGTCATCACTGGGAATGCCAATAGTTCCCTCACGAGTCATTGGGAATCCATTGGCTTGAACGTCTTCTCACAAAGTCATTGAAGACGTTCAAATGGTGGAACATAGTTTTTCGAAAATAGATGTATAACTTAATTTTTTCAAGAACGGATATAGGAAATAAAATGATGACGGAATATGAGATAATAACAAAATACAGAGTATGGAATGACAACAGAATACAGATCACAGAATAAGAAAGACGGAATACAGAATACGGGATACAGAATGCAAAATACAAAACACAGAATACAGAATACGGAATACAGAATACGGAATGTGGAATATGGAATATCGACATTTTTATTAATGAGGAATGGATAAACCTCAAGACAAGATATAAAATGACGGGATACGAAATACGGAATACGAAATACGAAATACAGAATTTTCAAAATTTTCAGAATACAGAATATGGAATCGGAATGCGAAATACATAATCTTTCAGAATACAGAATAACAATTTTTTTTCAGAATACATAATACATAAATTACCAAAATACGGATTACGGAACTTTCAGAATACAGAATTTTTCAGAATGCGGAATACGATATCTTTCAAAATACGGAATTTTTTTTCAGAATTTTGTAGAATATAGAATTTTCGAAATACAGTACATGGATTTTTTTGAAAATGAATTTTTAAATAACCGTCACCTAAATGGGTTACGGTGATTTCCTGAAATGCAGGGACCTGTTCGTTGGAAATCGGAATAACTTATTATTATAAAAATGTTTGAAATACCGTTACTTTCCGCGGGAATGAAAATGGAAGAAGTTAGGCGGTTACTTGGCAAGAAATGGGGCAAGGTGGCCCGTCATTTTGTCTGAAATAGAACAGTTGTGCGCTAGAAAATTCCAGCGCGTGAAACTGAGAGCTGAAATTATTCAACGCTTGCTTTTAAGCGCTGGAAAATTCCAGCGCACATCTTCTTTAAATTCGGACAACGTAGTGGCAGTTCGCCATTTTTGCTGCTGCTCATTCGAATTTTTTGAGCTTTTCTCTCAGCGTTCTTCATCAATTCTGCTCGGTTTTGCTTGCTTTCTTCACCAAAATTGTTCCCAAGTTACTCTAAATCACGTATATGTAAGTAATTTCGAGTTTAACCTTAGCTTTGGCTTAATTTTGAGTAGAAATTCAAATGAATTTTCATGCCCAAATTGAATTAGGATTTTTGATTTTAGCCCCAATTTCTTGCAATTGTTTGCTTGTATGTGATGTTTATAACATGTATGAGTGCCTAAGCATGTTAATTTTGCAAGTATGTTGATTTTGGACAATTTTGAACTTGTTCAAAATTATCCCCCGAGTGTGCCTAAGAATTGGTATTGTGGGGACAATGTAGGTATTCTTGGTGCATTGCTTGCGGTTTACATAGTCTATGGATGATAGAAAACGTATTATTTGATGTTCGGAGTAGTTTGTGGTTAATTTCGAATGTATGAACTAACTATGAACTTAGCAACATGCTCACAGTTAGGGAATGAAATTGTTTCCTGCCACTAGCTTGTCGTGTTCGGAATTTCATAATGTAATTGTTTGCATTACTGAGCTCAAGGTGTGATGCCTTACTTTTTTCGTACTTTTTGCGAAATGAGTATGTTAGGTGATACTTCTTCGTCCTCTACTGAGGGGGAGGCTTCAGATTACATGATGCAACCACTGATGGTCTCTTCTCGTCCGATGAGACGAGTGTCCACTTATCGGCCCGTTCAGGCCTCTCGGAGGACGAGGAATGACTCCTCGTCTCCCCCATTGGAGTCAGGAGGGGGCCCTGACCCCGAGGATGAGCCAGCTTGGTTGGGCCCGATTGATTATGACGGGATCGACCTTCACCATGACTTGGGGCATCACGTTGTGCCCTGGTTTCGTGCCGGTAGGGGTGAGTCGGATACGTCTTGTCGACCCTATGGTGAGTCTGTCGTTGTGGAGCATTTGGAGAAGATGGATGGAGGGACTCGTGGAGTGGTGGAGGGATTCCCCTTGTTTCAGACCGTGTGCGTTTTTCGGGAGGTAGTGTGCCCCAACGCGTCTAGGCGGTTCTTGCGTTTGCTTCTAGAGTGGTGGTGGGATACCACCAACACATTTCACTCTCCCTAAAGGAGATGACCATTACCCCTGAGGACTATACTGCCCTTACGGGTCTGTCCTTCACAGGTACCTCGATTTACAACATCAAGGATGCTGATATGTCGTCGCAGAAGACGGTTAGGGAGTGTATCGGGGAGGACTTGGACGTGGAGGTGGCCAGGTATGGAAGGAAGGGGATGCCTTACTCCTTGTTGGTGGATGTTTGGCAGAGGGTCGCCCTTCGTTGCTCCTACGAGGCGTTATGCCCGCATCTTTTATCTACTGTTTCTAAGTTCGACGATTTTGTCGAAACGTTCTTAGCGGGTGTATCCTTAGCTGATTCCATTGATGGGGGATCTATCCGAGCTAGATTTGTTCTACTGGGTTAAGGTAGCCTATGTGAATCTGATTAGCCATATGAGTGTGGATATACGAGTTTTGGACGGTCCAGATAGGCCCATGAGGCCCATATCACTCTGTGTCGTGCCGCGACTCATTGAGGTATGTGCCTTGTCATTTCAGGAATGCTAAACGGGTTGAGTACTTATTCTAACTTTTTCTCATTTGTTTAGTGTTTTCTGCAGCTATGGGCTTTTGAGCGCTTGCTTTTCTTTTGCCCTTGGTCCGGTAGAATAGAGAGGGGTTACCCCGTGGCTAACTGTTGGGGCACTGCTGGGAAGCCGAAGAGATGTTCTCCTATGAAGAGGTTCAGGGATATGATCACGGCTGGGCGTCATGACTTGGTAAGCATGATCAATTTCCTTTCTTACTTTATCTCGTGTCATGCGATTGACTTGACTTGCCTGTTTTAGGGTTCTATAAACAGGTGAGTTGGTCTTGCTGGGTCGGGCTAGAGGAGACAGAGGCGTTGGTGGAGGCTTGGCGCCAGTCTCGGTGTCGGATTCTGTACTAGGGCCCTACATGGTTCTTGGGGGAGCGGGTACTCTAGCAGACTGTTGAGCTTATGCGGGTGCTCCAGTCCCCGCCTTCTAGTATGTTGCGTCCTACGGGCATACTTGCTAACCGTCGGGCGGTGCTGCGATAGGGCGTGCCTGCGGGAGAGCTGGTGATGCTTGATTCCAGCTATCTTGATTTTGTGCAACTTCGGATCTTGCTTCCTCCGGTCTCCGAGGTACGTGTAATCTTTGGAATTTATTGATATACACGTGTTCTACTCTTTTGGCTGTGTTCTGACTTGTTGTTTGTCTGTGTTGCAGCCTGAGCGTACTGATCTGATTGCAAGATCCATTATATCACGGCGGGCGTGTCTAAGATCACGGAGGAGGTGCCTGTGATCCCTGATGAGGAGGGACCTCACCCTTTGTTCCCTGCGGATGCTCATGTGGTATGACATTCGTTCGTCTGGCACTCATACTTATTGTGTACTTTCTGATTATTATATGCAAGATTGCTGACGTTTTTCTGTTCAGGTGCCTGTTACGATGGTCAACCAGGTATTACGCGTAGTCAACCGGCTAAAGGCCGCTCTGTCCTCGGCTCGGGCGGCTCTTTCCTACAGCAATCCGAACTCAACTCAGCTAGGTATGGTGCCAAACCACTTTACTTTAGTTTGCCAGTTGATTATATATATGGTGACTTGTGTCTGAATTTTGCAGATTGGCGTCTCGCAGGCCCGTGTGCATGAGCCGATGCGGACTCCTCGGAGGGATGGGCGTTCCTCTGAGGGCGATCGTGGTGCCTCCGGGCCACATGCTAGACCGCGGTTTTCAGATGCTAGTCTAGGTCAGATAGCTGTGCGGCCACCGATTGGGCCTAGGAGGAGTTACATTGGCCAATTTGGGGTGTCACACTCTCTGATGAGTTGGCAGGTTCCTTCGTTTCAGCCGTTCCAGATCGGCTGGCAGCCTCAGCCATTTCAGCAGCCTTTCGACACTATGGGTGCCTACGCCGCAGACGCAGAGTTGGGATTCTTCTCAGCTCGAGAGCCATTTCGGTGATCCTGCCATTTCTCAGGGCGCTGGTACGAGAAGAGGTGCGGGAAGTGCGCACAATGATGAGCATGAGCCTTTTCCTCGGGGGTTTACTGGGCTCCCTTAGTAGGCCACATACATGCTTTTTCTAGGTTGGACATGTATTACTTTTCGTATTATGACACAGACTCTTGTACATTTTGCTGCATTTTTTTTTGTACTTGGTATCTTTTTCTTTGTTTGCGTGCATCGAATTTAGCGCAAAATAGGCCATTTTTCAGTATCTTGCCTTAGTCGGAGGTATTGCCTTTTGGAGGTATACCGACTAATTTAAATAGAAAATAAAGCAAAACAAAAACACATTACAGGAAATGATGCGCTTTAAGTTTTAGGGTCAACAATGCTTTCAGAGTTTCAGTCGAAGTAAATCTTTATTCGGAAATCGAGTTCGAGTACAGAGTCTTAGAAAAGTAATAGAATCATGGATGTCCTATAATAGCTGTCCTATAATAGAGTTTTGATTAAATCGAGAATCGTGTTGAAATTTCGAAATCTACGTAGCTGGTAGAGTTTTTACGAAACTGGTTTGTGAGCGCTGGAACTTTCTAGCTCTTGGATTTGCAGCACTGAAATATTCCAGCGCTTATATCTGAGCGCTGGAATTTTCAAGCGTTCGTTTCTGTATTCTGCGAAAATACGAATTGCTCATCCGTTTTAATCGTAGCTCAAATGATGCTTGACGTGACTATAAATAGAGGGTTTTGTCGTTCATTATCTGATTGCTTAAGTAGTCTGAACCCCGTCATCTGTTTTTTTCTTTTGTGTTTTATGCCATGTCGACTCCCGTCCCCCCTGTGTTTTTGAAGCTCGTTGTTAGCAGGTGGCTTCGCTCACTTTCCTCGACTGATAAGATGTTGTTGAAAGAATATGCCTTAGATGCTTTGTTAGGATTACAACAAATAAGAATTGATTTCAACTTCATCCATGCTGCCCTGAATTTTTGGGATTCTGATCATCATGTATTTATTTTTCCCAATAATGACATTGTTCCCCTGCCTGAGGAACTTGCTGTCATCCTAGGTTATCTTGTTACTGCGTTTTCTTTGACCCTAGTACTGCTGATGAGGGAAAAAAGATAATGGGGAAGTTCCTGGGTTTGTTATGCTGTTGACCTTTCGGTGGTCATTAAACACTTTAGATTCTCTACTGTCAATATAACTGAGCAGAAACGTAGCATTAGGGCCCTTTATTTCTGTTTGTTGAACTGTTACTTATTCCATAACAATGACATCATGCTTGGAGGCTTGAGAGTGATTCCAATTGTTAATTCGATGGAGAGTCGGTATTCCAAGATGCCCATGGTGGTTGCCAAGACTATTCTAGGCGGATGTCTTGAAGAAAGATGTGAAGTGCGGAGCTATAGTGGGTAGCCCCTTATTATTGCAGGTAATCAATTGTGGAAATCGTTTATTTATTTTTTGCGATTTTTGAATCTGCTTGCGAATTATATATATATTTTCTTTCGGAAAATGTCAACGGTGGAAAATTCCAGCATATTTCTGTGCAGCGCTTGAAAACTCCAGCCCTTTGAATGTCCGCGCTGAAATTTTTTGGCGTTGCGACTTTTTATATATATTTTTTTCCTCGTTTTGTTTTCGAAACTGGTGCGAGTCTTGGCAACTAATTTCTGTTTTTTTTTTTGGTTTCATATTGGCTGATGAAGGAAATATGTCCTTCACCCAAGGTGCATTACTCTAATACCAAGGTTCATATTAATTACGAACAATTCATTCAGTGAGATCAAGTGATCGGAATAGCTAGCTAGAGCAATTCTTTCGATCACTGAGTTCTAATCTATATTAGGCTCACAACTTACTCTTAACTGAACCTATAAGGTCACACCAATGGCATGTAACAGATCATGGGATTAAATGAATCGGAAATTCATTTAATAGCTTTTCGGGAATTAGTTCGGAAAAACATAAATATACGATATGACATTGGATCGGAATCGTATATCATATCGTGAATATTCGTAAGATAGAAGAAACGAATAATCGTATTGCACGATGGTGATTCGTCAAGTACTATACGATTAAAAATAGCCGTAAGGCATTGGTCACGGATACGAGCAAGGCAAGGCTGCTGGCCTGTCGAGCCAAGCGCGCAAGCACGGAAGGACCAACGAGCCAGCAGCTCGCCACCGCGAGAGCAAAGCCCGCAAGGCTGTGGCTGGGTGCGCGCGGACATCAGCACTGACAGCAAGCAAGCAGTGAGGCCCAAGGCCCACGGCTGCGTTGCCTTATGCACGCTGCTTCGTGGGCTTATCCGTGAAGCTGGCCGGCTGAGGCCTTGTGCCTTCGCCGGTCATGTTATGACCTTAGGGTTATAAACACTTCACCTCTCCTAATGTTTTTCCATACAAAACACAACGAATTCATGTACTAGTTTTAACCTAATCAAAGAGAACCCCTATTCACTCTTTGCCTCCGTTCAAACTGTTCTTCCCTAAAAGCTAAAACATCTCGAGTGACTTCTAAGCTACGAATCTCAAGACGGATCTGAACGTGTCGGTGAAACAAGTAGAGGAGCGACATTTGAAGTTCTTGTTCGTGTTCGTGATTCGTTGAACTAGGGAAAACAAGCTACGAATGTAAGTCTGCTTAATTTGTACTTTATACATGGTTCGTGGCTTTGGGAATTATTCCGCTGCGTTAATATGTATTTAACTGTATTCCCCTATGGTGGTATCAGAGCGACATGTATTTTAAAGTACTTCTTGGCATGTTAATATGTTTGTGATGTTGTCGAATTTTTCGAAATTTTGTCATGAATTTACGAAATATTTCTGGATTATTGGATAGATCGTAGAATATGTTCTGAATTCGAAAATTGTCGGATATTGGATTTTTTGACCCTAATCTGATTGAAAACGGCGTTTTAAGATCATCCAAATGGGAGCAGAATAGCAAAAATAGTCCCCGAAGTTTAAGTTTTTGGGCGTTTTTGTTAATTAATGAATTAAATTAACAATTTTGGAAAGTTATTCAATTAATTTCTCGACCTAAACTACTCGGAATTAATTGAAATTTCGCCCTACTGTTCTTGGATATATTTTAAAATTATGGTAAAATTTTCTACCATAAAAGTTAAGTATGAAGCCTAATTTTATTTTTCCCAAAATTGGTGATTTTTAGATCGTAAATTGATTTTTAAAATAATTTAGATCAGAAAATTTGTTTAATTACGAAAGCTAATATAATTGTAGGAGAAGTGGAGATTTTTAAAATCTTGGATTAAAATTTTGATTAGATTCGTTAATTTTAATCATCACTTAAACCAAATTTGATAAAAATCTGAAATTTAGATGTTTAGAACGATTTAAAATTTTGGATTGGATTATAAAATATATATTCAAAATTCTCTTGATATTGATCGTTCGTAAAATTTGAATGTTGTTAGCCAAGATTTAATAAATTTCTCAAAATTGGATTGTTAGAAAATTAATTAAATCACCCACTTTGTTATTTTTCGAAAAATAAAACAATTAATTTTGTTAATTTCAAAGAAAAATAACGTCATGCAAATAAAGTTCCGTGAGATTAAAAATTATTATTTTTTGGTTAATTGGCTCGTATGGCACAAGCCAAAGGCGCAAAACATGGGTGTGCGGTGCGTGTGGCTGGGCGTAGCCCATGCGCTGCCCCCCCGGCAGCTAGGCGCAGCAACGGGAGGCAGCCAACAAGCGAGCTGAGCGTGCCAGCGCGCGATGGCCACAACACCGATGCCTTTGCTCAGCGACGAAGCAACGAGCAAGCAAGGCAGCAGCGTTGGCCTTGGCTTGCGAGCAGCGACGAGGAAAGCATCAGCAGCAGAAGCATAGCTGCGGGTTGTGCATTGTGCTATGTGGGTAGGGGCGATGCTCCTCGAGGCCTCGTGTGGCACACAATGCACTAGGCGGTATTGGGCTGGGCGCAAGTTTAGCCCGTGTTGCACAAATTGGCTATTTTGCTTCGTTTTGGCTTTGAAGTTAATTTTTGCATGAAATGGCTAACGGTGGATTTATTTATTTATTTTATTTAACTCGGGCCAAGCCGTGGGTTTAATTAAATTTTTAAAATTAAAGTATCCAAATTAAAATAGTGGTTTAAGTGGGAGCCATTTAAAGAAATGAAATGAAATAATTAAGTTTAATTATTTTCGTAGGGCACAATTATTTTAATTAAATTAAATTAAATTTTGATTAGAATAATTCCAAGGATTAATAATTCGGAATTGATTAATCTTTTAGGATGCGTTTTGTGAACGTGATTTTTAAATAAACCATGTAAATACTTGCATATTTATTTGGGCCATTCGTTTTAGGATACGAATGGATGAATGCATAGAATATATTTTATGTATTGTAGGTATTCAAGGTGACTAGCATGACCAATCTAGGATAGTTAAACACGGTCTGCGTACCGTTTTATCTTTGAATGTAAAGTTTTAAATATGGTTTGCGTACCATTGAAATTTTGATGTAATTATTTAATTATTTCAAGTATTTGTAGGAAGTTTAGAACTTTAAGTTAGCTTACTGAATGAAGTTCAAGACGATGCCAAGCTAACAAGGTGAAGGAAGATTGGATGTTTCAAGATAAAGTTTTGGGCCATACTAGTTTACCAAAATTAGTTTATGCACTATATGTATTGTGAATTAATGTATATTATGCATGAATGTTTTTTATATGCTTGATTAGATTTAGTGCACTAAATAATCGAACCAACATAGAAACAACTAGGTCCAAAGTAATATTGAGTTTAAAATTGCCTTCCAAATCAAGCACTTACAAAAATCTAAGGATCTAAGGTAGTATGTTTCCGCCAAAGCGAGGTGCTATTTTAGTTGACTTAGATGGTAAGGTATCCCAAAGGAACACGTTGATTGTGGTTTTAACTCAACAACAATGGCATATGTTGTGGCAAAGGGATAAATTATGGAAATTATTTATTAATCAAGAGTAATTTGGAGATTACTAGCAATAGGTTTTGCTTACCCAGAATCTTAAAAGACTTATGACATGCCAAAGCTGCTTAAGGATTTAGGACTTTTAGGGTTTTGGAATCGTTTCATTCATTTTTGGACCATGTTTTACTTTTGCATGAATGAAATGTTTAATATCTTTAATGATTGCATGATCGCATTTATTTCAAAGTTATTAAATATTATGAATGGTTATTTATTGCAAATTCTTTTCAAATATAGTAATCAAATGACCGCAAACAATGAAAACTCATTCAACTTACGTTCAATTCTCGACAAAGAGAAGTTGAATGGCAATAATTTCCTCGACTGACAAAGGAACATGCAAATAGTTCTAATGCATGAGGAAAAAGAGTATGTCCTTGAGGAAGAGTTACCATAGGCCGCCGGGACGGAGGTGACTCAAGTTGCCTTTAACCGTTGGATCCAGTCCAACAGGGATGTCAAATGCGTGATGCTTGCATCCATGAATCCTGAACTTTAGAAAACTTTAATTAACTCGGATGCTTACCAAATCATCTCAAAGTTGAAGAACATGTTTCAGGATCAAGCCAGAATCGAAAGATTCGAGACTCAGAGGTTGATCCTTGAGACTAAGCTCAAGAAAGGAGAACCAGTGAGCCCGCATGTTCTTAAGATGATTGCATTGTTTAAGAACATGAGAGCTCTAGATTCTGATGTCTCAAATGAAATGGCCATTGACATCATTGTCCATTTTCTTCATAGTGGATATGATTCGTTCAAGTTGAATTACAACATGAACAGTATGGAGAAAACTCTTAATGAGCTTCACGGTATGCAGAAAACCGCTAGAAATACACTCAAGCAAGAGAATAAGCATGACATGCTTATGGTGCGTAAGGGAAAGGGTTTCAAGAAATCTGGCAAGGGAAAGGGCAAGAAGGGTAAGGGGAAGGATGCGCCCACACCTAAGTCCAACGACACCATTTCTGGCAAACAGAAAAGGGTGACTCGTTCTCCTGACGACTCTGAATGCTTCTACTGCAAGAAGAAGGGGTATTGGGAGAGGGATTTCTTGAAGAGAAAGGAAGATGAGAAGAACGAGAATATTTCTTCTACTTCTGGTATGTACGTTATACATTGTAATCTTCCAAATTCTACTTCTTGGGTATTAGATACTGGTTGTGGCTCACACTTATGTTCCAATTCGCAGGGACTAAGGAGAAGTAGAAAGCTATAAAGGCGAGATGGATCTACGCGTGGGAAATGGAGTACGGATTGCTGCATTAGCCGTAGGATCTTATTTAATATCTTTGCCTAGTGGTTTTGTTTTGGAACTAGAAAACCGTTACTATATTCCTAGTATCACCAGAAACATAATTTTCATTTCAAGTTTGGATTCTAAAGGTTTTAGTTTTCAATTTAAAGACAATAGTTGTTCTTTTTCTTTGAATGGAATGTTTTATGGTTCAGCAAAACAATAAAATTTTCTATATGTGTTAGATACAAGAAAACACATTTATAACATAAATACCAAAAAGGCTAAAACCGGTGATTCCTATCTCACATATCTGTGGCATAGTCGATTAGGCTATATAAACACAAAGCGCATGGAAATACTTCAAAGGAAGGGCATTCTAGAATCATTCGACTTAGAGAAGATTGATCAATGTGAATCTTGTTTACTTGGCAAAATGACAAAACGACCTTTCTCAAAGGTGGGAGAAAGAGTAAGCGAACTACTAGGGCTAATACATATGGACATATGTTGGCCTATGAGTACGAAAGCTAGAGGTGATTTCAGCTATTTTATAACATTTACGGACAATTTCAGTAGATATGGCTATATTTACTTAATGAAACACAAGTCTGAATCGTTTGGGAAATTCCGAGAATTTCAAAATGAAGTAGAGAATCAATATGGCCAGAAAATAAAAGCTCTAAGATCAGATCGAGGAGGTGAATATCTTAGCCACGAGTTTGATGACCATCTAAAAGAATGCGGTATTCTTTCTGAATTGACCGCTCCTGGGACACCTCAATGGAATGGAGTGTCGGAACGGAGAAATAGGACCTTACTCAATATGGTCAGGTCAATCATGGGTCAAGTCGAACTTCCTTTACAATTTTGGGGACATGCGTTGCAAACAACAGTACTCATACTGAATCGTGCTCCGCGAAAAGCTGTTGAAAAGACTCTATACGAATTATACACTGGGAAACTTCCTAAGTTGTCTTTTCTAAAGATTTGGGGTTCCGAAGCATATGTCAAGCGATTAATCACATTTCCAAAATGACAAGTGGGAGACCAGTAGACCTCGAAGAGATTCGAGACGAACAACGAACCAAGAACTCTTTAGAAGCAGTTCAAGGTAAAGAATCTCCACGGCCTTTAGAAGAGCCAGTGGGAGTAGTTCCTCAAGACGTTGTTGCCCCTCGTAGGTCACATAGAACTAAGTTTCAGCCGGACAGATGGACATGCGTCCTCTTGACTGAAAACTTAGAAGTTCTCATATTAGATAGTGATGAACCTATGACCTACAAGCAAGCTATAATGAGCCCAAGCTCCACTAAATGGTTAGAGGGCATGAAATCTGGGATAGACTCCATGTCTGAAAATAAAGTCTGGGATTTGGTTGTTTTCCGGATGGGTTTACGCCTACCGGATGCAAATGGGTCTTCAAATTGAAGAAAGACAAGGATGAAATTGTATACATATACAAGGCTATATTGGTAGCAAAAAGTTACAGGCAAGTTCACGACGTTGACTACGATGAAACCTTTTCTCCAGTCGTTATGCTTAAGTCTATTCGGATAATCCTTGCGAATGTCGCGTTTCATGATTATGAAATATGGCAAATGGATGTCAAAACGGCCTTCTTGAATGGTGTTCTTTAAGAGACCATGTTTTTGACACAGGCGGAGGGTTTTGTCGATTAAAAGAACCAAGGAAAGGTATGCAAGCTTAAGAAATCCATCTATGGATTAAAGCAGGCATCATGGAGCTGGAATATACGATTTGATGAAGCAGTCAATAAGTTTGGCTTCTTCATGAATCAGGACGAATCTTGTATATACAAGAAAGTCAGTGGGAGTAAAGTTGCATTCCTACTCTTGTATGTAGACGACATACTGCTTATTGGAAACAACATTTCTATGCTAGAGTCTGTAAAGACTTGGTTTGGAAAGTGTTTCACAATAAAGGACTTATGAGAGGCACAATACATATTGGGCATCAAGATCTATAGGGATAGATCTAAGAGGATGATTGGACTAAGCTAGAGCACTTACATTGACAAAGTGCTAGCTAGGTTCAATATGATGGGAGCCAAGAGAGGCCATATACCCATGTCACATGGCACATATCTAAGCAAGACTCAGTGTCCCAAGACATCTGGTGAGAGTAGAAGGATGAGTGAAACTCCATACGCTTCGACTATTGGATCAATCATGTATGCTTTGATTTGTACAAGGCCGGATGTTTCATTTGCACTTAGTGCAACGAGCAGGTACCAGTCAGACCTAGGTGAGGTGCATTAGGGTGCTGCCAAGAATATCCTAAAATACGTAAAAAAGAAAAATGATCAGTTTCTGGTCTATGGTGGTACATATGAGTTGATTGTTAGAGGCTATGCGGACGCAAGCTTTCAAACCGACAGAAATGATTTCAGATCACAGTCTGGTTTTGTGTTCTGCCTCAAAGGCGGACCAGTAAGCTGGAAAAGTGCTAAGCAAAGCGCTATTGTGGATTCTACAACTGAAGCCGAGTACATTGTTGCCTCAAAAGGAGCAATGGAAGCTGTTTGGATTCAGAAGTTCATCGAAGAACTTGGCGTTGTCCCCTCCATTCACTACTAGAATTTCCGTGTTATGGCAACGCCTTTTGAGCTGATTAGCGACGCCTAAAGGCGTCGAGATAAAAGGCCTCGACGCCTGCCATCCGCGTCGAGGAATCGTTAGTCGAGAATTGGCGACACCTTATGGCGTCGAGAATGGGGACGCTCTCCGCTGTCCAGGTCATGAGTAAGGCGGCCAGAATTGCTACGCCTTACAACGTCTACTGTGTAGTGCAGCGTCGATAATGGCGACGCCTTTAGGTGTCCAGAAAATGAGAGGTGCGTCGTGATTCTCGACGCCTTAAATCGTTGTAATGGTTTTTTAGGCGCCGAGAAACATAAATTAAACCTAGATTGAAAAAATTTGTCGACGCCCTTTTGGGTCCTTATTCTAGACATCATTTGTCATCCACATTGTTCTTGACGCTTTTCTGCGACATCACAAAGAGTTATGGCGGGAAATTTAAAACATAAATAATGTAAAACAATCACAACGACATCATAACGTGTCCACAATTTTTTTGTAAGCTTTTTTCACCTGTACATATATATATATATATATATATATATATTGATCTTCACTTCATCGAACAATGTACGTAACATATTTTTTTGGCAAATAATAAAATTTTATTAATCACCAATATAATAAGCTAATTAAGTACGTAGTTAATATTAAAATCCATACTATCTAGAATGTATAAATAAGTACGTTACAAATCCATAGTACGTACATTGATATTACTAATTAAGTCTAGAAAAACTAAAATTCATGGTAATTAAAAGGAAAAAAAAGCCTAAAATAACTAACTAGGATTGTTCCTAGACGATGGTTCATAGTACAGTAGATAATAAAGACTAAAATAACTAGCTAGCTATACAGACGATTGTTCGTAGTAGCTAATATGAATTGAAGCTCAAGTGTCTCAGGCTGGTTCATTCTTTTGTTGCTCCTTTATCACGTTGGACAACCTTCAAAACAAAATAAAGAATAATAATAAGTAAAAATAAAATATACCAAAGCTCATATGAGGCCCCTCCGCCCCTAATAAAGTTACAACACAATTATTAACTATAAACATATTATTTATTTATTTATTTGGTAATAAGACATACTCCGTGTTTTTATTACACATAAGCAAACGCAAAACACTAGCCAAACAACACAAAGGCAGTTAAACTGCAGTGGACACAACAGAGTACAGCAGGAGAGCACGCAGCAGAGCACATTAGTAGAGCACGCAGCAGAACACGCAGCAAGGGCTGAAGAATACAAGGCTGAAGATGATGGAAGTTCAGAACACAATGCATCTGATGACGGTTATGACGACTACTGGTAGCTAGGAAACTTGAGATTGTTAATGATTAAAAGATAATTTCAATTGTTACTGAGTCTCCTAAGTTAGAGGCCGGGGAAGTTGAAGATCTGGAATGCATTTGTTAAATTCTGTTTTTTTAGATCAATATTTATAGGTATTTTGAGATATGCTGATGTTTTCAGACTATTTAAGCTTACAATGCAGCAGATAAGCAGACACAATGCAGCAGATAAGCAAGCAGCAATGTGGATTAAGCAGTCAGCAGAGCAAGAATTTTGTTAGTAGTAGAGCACAGCAACAACAAAGATACAATGCAGCAAATAAGCAGACACAATGCAACAACTGCACTACAGGCAGAACTGCAGACCTGCAGTAAGCCCTGGCAGCTTGCACAGCAGGTACATATATGCACAAGGCGTCGAGACAACATCAAACTTTCTTGTGACTGAATGTACTCTGGATACAAATAACAATATATCTTTATGATGCAGGACAAATGCAGATGGATGCAGCCAACTTCATGACTGAATGAATGCGCGCAGGGACAAATTTTGTGCATGACTGAATGTTTGTGCATCCAAATAATTGTCTTGCCAAGCAACATATAACATGTTAAAAGAGTTCAAATGATAAGAGATTAGAATATATACCCTTTGGTGTGCCATGCCCAAGACTTGCTGTGCTAAACTTAGAGCTTCTGTAGAAGCAGTTCCTGTACGAACTTGACCTACGAATTGAGAAAATTGTCCAATAAAAGTTGTAAGCAGAAAATTATTCTCTTTCACTTGGGCTTGCAGCTTTTCATTTTCCTTCTCAAGCTTTTCATTTTTCTTGCTGAGAGTTGACACTTCTTCTTTCACACTTTCCATCACCACGGTCCTCTCTCGAACTTTCCCATACCCTTTCTTCCTTAGCACACCATGCACCCCATAAACGTCGCTCTTTCGAACTCCAAGTCCGTACCCTACAGGGCGTTCGGGAATCTTTCCACCATGCATAGTGTCCTCAAAAGCTGCATTTTCAAGTTCTTGTTCAGATTTAGAAGGATCTACTGTCCTCAACGTTTCCATCTTAGCCTTTGCATCATCCTATACAACAATTTAGGATAACAGTATAAACAAATTAAGAAGCAGACCCATATTGGTTTATCAATCACCTATCTTTTTCATAACAAAAGTAGCTTAATTAATATATTAAATTTGAATGTTTATACCACAAAATCTTCAGTGACTGTGCCTGGAAGAAAGGTCCCGTCCTTGCCGCGATGAGACTTTACCCAAAGGGCTAATAAGCTCATTTTTTTTCCATGCTCATCTTCCTATATATGAATAGCAATGTAAAAAGTATTAAAGAAAATCTGAAAAGATGTGATGCATATATTTAACCAACACAAAATATGTGAGAAGCAAAAGCATATAAGTCCATTCATACATAATCAGCTTGTTGGTTCGCATAGCTGTCAGAACCCGATCTATGAAATTGATTTTGAGATGCCCGTGCAGCCTTTCCACATTCTGATGCTCTCTGCAGTCATATTCAAAGAGATATATTAAGAAATAATCAAGTTCCAGGATCTGTAGTGCTTGTATTTTGTTGGGTTTCAAATTTGTTCTGTTACCATTGAAATCTTCTCACTCTGTACAGTATGATATTGGCTATCTTCTCAAGTGTTTTTGTTGGATTGTATGGTTCAATCGTTGTCTATCAGGTATATCAACTATACTACCGAAGTAATTTCTCTGTCAATAATATGTTATTTGCCACTGTTTTTGTTACTTGTTGATTTTTTGTCCGGAGTTCCATATATTGATCAAACTAAATTAATGGCAGCTAGGCCCCGATACAGAAAGAAATTGTGTATATGTATTTGAATAGCTAATTTGGCTACTGTTGAAAATACATAAGAAGTAAAAGACGCAGACTAAGTGAAAAGAAAAAACAGCTAGCTCCACTGCATACAAATACAGAATAAAAAAGCAGACGTAGTCAGGTTTGGAGGCAATGGTGCTACAAAATATGTTCTCTCTTAATCGAACTCCCGAAAAGTAACCAGTAAACAAAGTTGGAAATAAATCTTTCCATTTAAACAAGGTTATGTTTTACCAAGCAATACATGATCAATGATTGAAAGAAGCAATTAAGAGAAGCTCCATTAACATAAAAAGAGAATGGCTTCAAGGACATTGACAACTGACAATATAACAGGTATACTTAATAAACCACTCAAAAGTTCAGTTTACCAAGTACTTTCAAAATAAGAGTAGCACAAGGAACCAAGTTTTCAACATGCCAAGAGAGAACTAAAAACAAGAATATACAAGCAGTATACTTGTTGGATTTCAAAACAAACATGCTTAGTGTAACTATGACTGATTTTAAATTCAGTATCCCAAAAAAGTGAAAAAAACTAGCACTTAAGCTCAACCAACTGTCAGGACATATACTTAAGCAGATCAATTCATGGTACTTACTTGCCCTTCATCCGAAGCCCAGTACTTAACCAACTTTCTCCATTGAGTACTGGTAATTCCATGTCTTGGCACAATATCGCACATCTCAGCAAGTGTTTTCTCATCTGGTTTGTAGTATCTCACCTTAAGAGAGTGTTTATACTGCCTCCAACTTTTATTGGCGCGCTTGAGGATTTGTTTGTTATATTCCGGATGAGCGGGAATAACAAAGCGTTCCTTCGAGAAAAGCATTTACAAAATCAGAATTTTTATGCTATTGAAATAAAATAAACTTCTAGAAAAGCGAATAAAGACTTGAACTTACTCTTATTTCTTCTACCATCTTAGCTTTTGAATCTTTGTCGATATCAGACCAATCCCCTTCTCCAAGTGGACAGTAGGTCTCTACCTTTACAATACTACCAATGAATCTGACCAACATTTGTCCACCTTTCCTAAGCGGTTGGTAAAGGTCATTGAATTCAACATAGTACTGCACGCCATTGTTACTCCAGAGGTCGATGGTTTGAATAGAACCACTCACCAGTTTAACATTTCCCTTAGCATCTGCATAAAAAAAAAGAATAAGTAACATATATACTATGTATGTGTATATATATATATATATATAGAAGATTACAAGAACAAGAGGTATATTCAGCAACATAAGGGCAGAATATAACATAACAGGTATACTGGTGATTCTTTTGGAAGCATTCGGTTTAGTTTTGGTGGGGTTGTATCATATTTGCATTTACGTCATAATAAAACGTATTCTCCGTTTCATGATATTATAATATGAACGAAGATTAATGCTGATGCAAATGATTTCAAACGAAGATTAATGCATTTCAGAACTGATGCACATGAATGAAGATTAAGGCAGATGCAACAGTTGTGAAAATGGATAAATTGCAGTTGGTACTTGCAGCCTCTGTACTGGAAGAGGTTGGTAATTGCAGCCTCTATGATTACTCATCAGTTGTGACTATGCTAAAGAAGTGTGGACTGCTGTACTGCACACACTTTCAGTCAGATAACAGTTGTGAAAATAGATAAATAGCAAGGATCGCAATGCAACGTATTCTCAGTTTGAATATGAGAGAGTGAGATAAGTCAGATAATAGTTGTGAAAATGGATAAATATCAAGGATATTGCTAGTGACTTACCAATGGTCAAAACCTCCTCCTTGTCATCAAAATCTATAGTTACAGGACAATCCGGATATGACTTCACCCTTAGGGACTTCGATTTTGTTGAGTTCTCTTTTGGTTCTTCACTATTGTTCTGCTGTTGATTGGTCTGAGAAACTCTTGAAGATGTTTTAATATGACTAGGTGGGATAATAGGTGTCATATTGGGTGGCATATAAGGTGAGATATGACTAGCAGGCGAGATATTAGGTGGGACACGACCAGAGGAAGTAGCATGATATTTTTGTGATTTTGATGTAGGGTATTTCTGTGATTTGGTTGTGTAGGTCTACAAAGTTGAATATAGCCCAATAAGTCATTTAACAAACCTCACACATTCAGCTACGAAAACATTAAGCTCAATTGTTTTCTTAGAATTACTTAATCTCCCAAACAAATCGTTGTTTTCCTTTCAAACCGAAATATCTAATCAATACAAACAAAAATCATCAAACAACTAAATAGCAGACTACTTCATGGAAAACAACTAAATATACCTTCAAATCCTTTCGGAATCAATAACTAACTACACAGCTACCAACTTGTTCTATATTATCAGTTTATGCAACCATTCAAAAGAACACATATATTCTGCTTTGATGTGATAGTGATACATAATAATCCACAACACCAACAAATAGAGGGGCCAAATAAAATCAAGCAATAAATAATCCACAACACCAACAAATAAAATCAAGAAATTCCACGAGAAATCTTTGCAATTCCGTTTTACATAAGTCACAGGATTCTAATGTCAGATACAACAAACTGAAAATATCAATAAGAATTGGGAATGGATGCGATTGAGAAAACAGAACACGTGCAATAAATACCTTAGAAATTTCAGCACACAATTGAGCCGTACGTAAATCCCTTCGAATTATCAGCACCCGATGCGATTTTCCACTGTGACTTGTTGGATTATGATAAGAAGAAGGAGGAGAATTAAAAATTCAGATCAAGAAGAAAAACCAAGAAGAAACTACTCAAGCATAGAACGGTTTCAAATTGAAGAAAACGAATAGCATATAAATCGAACGCGAGTTTCGGAAAAACTAAGAAGTCGAAGAAGAAGAAGAAAGTATAAAATTGACAAACCTTGCTGAAAAATCAATGGCAGAGTAAAGCGGCTTCGAATTTGCAGAGGGCTGAGGAGAATGACGACGACGCGGTTTTTTTGCTGGTCACCTAATTAATTAGGGTTAATTAATTAGGGAGAGATAGAATACGTACGTGCGTGTATACGGTTTTGAGTTTTAGGGAGTTTTAGCGCTTATTTTTCGTGAATTTTCTTTTTTTTTTAATTAATAGCGCTCAATCTAATTTTCACCAAATTTGAAGCGCGGGTTTGAAATTGGAAACACGTGCAAGGCACATGTTTTGCCGACGCCTAAACGCATAGCCAAATATCTCGACAGCCAATGGCGTCGACAAAAAGCTGTCGGCAATATGCACGACGCCATAAGTCGTCGCCTAAACACGGAATTGTTTTTGCCTCCCAACGCCCCCCTCTTGGCGTCGAGGCTCAAGCGTCTCCAAATAGGTTGTTTTGTAGTAGTGATTAAAGGACCAATGGCTTTGTATTACGACAATAACGAAGCCATTGCCCAGGCAAAGGAGTCTAAGAGCCACCAGAAGTCCAAGCACGTACTACATCGATTTCACATACTTCGAGAAATCGTTGAGAGGAAAGAAATAGATATTTGCAAGGTTGGAACTGACGACAACGCCGCGGATCCATTGACTAAACCGTTGCCACAAGTGAAGCACAACGCACACGTAGCAACCATGGGAATCAGGCATGTTGGAGAATGGCTTTGATTTTCTAAGTTTTGTTTTAGAACATCTGTTAGATCTGTGTTTAAAACAATTGGTTTAACAATTTCATATTTATGAAATTCTTTATTTCATATTCATTTAATTTTGATTTAGTATTAAATGAAAAGTCCAAGTGATTCAAAACATTCAAATGGGATGTCAAGATGAATTCTTCAACAAAGAAACACCCATAAGTGAACTTGAATATTGAAGTCACAGAGGATCCGTAATCCTGGTCATTGAAAGGTGGACGACCAATGACTAATGAAGATTAGATTGCAAGTAGATTTGTAGTTCGGTTTCTTGAACTAGATTGACTGGATGTCAAAATATTTTGCATAGATACTTATTGGATCTTGTATCGGATTGACCATGAGAACACTTCACTACTACAAAAATGGGCTAAGATACCATAAATAAGAAACCAAATAAGTTACTTAATAGGTCTCTTAGGTAAAGAAACCATACAATTATGAAATATGGTTTCTTGGAATATTAATAAGAAACCACATATTCAAGAAATATGGTTTCTTATATCAAAATTAAGTTAAATGAATAAGGGATGAAATCAAAGAAACCACATCTAAGACATATATGATCTCCCTCTTTATCATAATTAAATTATTTTAGAGAACATTTTTATAGATTTTTTTCGAAATAATGAATTCTTAAAATTAATATATTTTTTAATTAATATCCTTTTCCTTAATTGGCATAACTGCAAGTTCATGGGCTTATTGGCCTACTTAATAAACTGCCTAACCTTTATAATTTTCATTATTTAAACCCTAAAATCCTTTTCTTCTTCTTTACGCACAAAATTAAGAACAACAATAACATGGCAACAACACCCTCTCTCAATATATTTTTGGTTTAGATCCGATTCTTCCGTTCCCAGTTATGAACAACAAGTTTCATAGCTTAAACCAACGAATTCTTCCATCTCCGCCTCACACGAAAACCTCCTCCACACCTCCTCACCATCGCCCGATCCACCACCAGAAACCGCGCTAAAATCTGCAAAAATATTCATGTCGGCACTCTCCTCCACCATGACGGAGGGTAAAATCGTCTCCTAGATCAAATGCGAAGGCGAAAAGCTCTCAAGGGTGACCCCGTCGTTGTCGTTGAATCCGATAAAGCCGACATGGATGTTGAAACCTTCTATCATGGTTACCTTGCCAAAATTATTGTTGAAGAAGGTTTCTCCGCTCTTGTAGGGTCTGCTTTTGCTCGATCTCCTTGCTGAATCTGAATCAGAAGAGGAGGGTGAGGGAGTAACTGACCCATGAAGCTGTTCTCCAGAAATCGAAGAGTAACGTCACTTTTGTGCCCCGATAAAAATTCATGTTCGATGATAATATTTGATTGATTTCTGAAATTGGGTTTTGAATTTATTGATAATTGAGGAGAGAGAGTGAATTTTGAAGACAACCGGTGACTTCGATTTGAAGATTTTCAAGAAAAGCAAATAGAATCCTATCAAAATTTAGAATTATAATCACTACGAAATTTATTTATTAATTATTTATTGATTGAAGATAGGATGAGGACGATGATATTTGATTGATTTATGAAATTCGGTGAACTCCGAAGGCTACACAAGATCATATGAAGAATCCAATGGTGATGAATAAGATCCAGTGGCCAGTGCTGAAATTGTACAAGTTAAATGATTTTGAACCAGTTGATCCACTTTTAGGAATAGTGATTGCGTTTGTAAAAAAACTAAGTAATTGCACTGATAGGTGGATTAGTATAATTCTTTTTAAAATTTGTGAATTGTATTTTAATTTAAGGTTTTTATTTCTATCGTCCCTGTTTCATGATTCTGTTGTATTTCATGAATAAATTTTTTTTGAAAAAAATATGGTTCAAAGAAACCAGATTTCATACAACAATGGTGACTTTCCTTTCATCAAAGAAACCATTTTTTTGAAATAAATGGTCACTTTGCCTTCTTAAATTGTGAATAAAAACTGTACCAAAGAAATCACATATATTACAACTATGGTTTTTTTATGAAAGATAAGTAACCACACCAAAATCATGGTTTCTTATGCAAAGAGACCATTGAGATATAAACCATACATTTTTTGGTCTCTTGGGCCTATTTGGTATGATTTCTTAGCCACTTTTTGTAGTAGTGCTTTAAGAGATTAAAGTCTTGTCATAAGCAGTTCTCATTAATTGTGATTAGAACCATTCCTCAGAACATGAGTAATTATGATTGCTCGTTTGAATATTAGTTCGCTCTAATTCTCGCTAAATGTCGCACCGTAAAAGGAGGCTATAAAAGAAGTTATTGGGCGTACTATGAATCAAAGTGAGTGTTGATAGATTGCAAAAATGGATTGTCCTCCTATCTTTGATAGGATATGGTGTTATTGTGTAACAAGGCCTATTGTTAAGGCTTAACCTTCTGTAAAAATTTAACAGTTGAACTCAGTAATCCGACAAATACTTATTGACCTAATAAAGATGGCTTGGATCTTAGCTTATGTTCAGCAAGTAACACTAAGCGACAAAGAAATGTGAATGCACACTTGTCTGAATGACAAGTGGGAGACTGAAGGAAATATGTCCTTCACCAAAGGTGCATTAGTCTAATACCAAGGTTCAGATTAATTACAAACAATTAATTCAGTTAGATCAAGTGATCGGAACAGCTAGCTGGAGCAATGCTTTCGATCAGTGAGTTCTAATCTTATTAGGCTCACAGCTTACTCTTGACTGGACCTATAAGGTCACACTAATGACATGTAACAGAGCATCGGATTAAATGAATCGGAAATTCATTTAACAGCTTTTCGGGAATTAGTTCGGAAAAACATGAATATACGATATGACGTTGGATCGGAATTGTATCGCAAATATTCGTAAGCTAGGAGAAATGAATAATCATATCGTACGACGGTGATTCTTCAAGTACTATACGATAAACAATAGCCGTAAGACATTGGTCGGGGATACGAGCAAGGCAAGGATGTCGGCCCATCGAGCCAAGCGCGTAAGCGCGCAAGGCCTAACGAGCCAGCAGCTTGCCAGCGCGAGAGCAAAGCACGCAAGGCTGCGGATGGACGTGTGCCGACACCAGCACTGGCATCAAGCAAGCAGCGAGGCCCAACGCCCACGGCTGCATTGCCTTATGTGCACTGCTTCGTGGGCTTGTGCGTGAGGCTGGCCGGTTGAGGCCTTATGCCTTGGCCGCTCATGTTATAACCTTAGGATTATAAACACTTCACCTCTCGTAATATTTTTCCTTACATCACACAACTAATTCATCAACATCCATTTTAATCTAATCAAGGACAAACCCTATTCTCTCTTTGCCTCCTTTCAAACTATTCTTCTCTAAAAGCTAAAATATCTTAAGTGACGTCTAAGCTACGAATCTCAAGACGGATCTGAACGTGTCGGTGAACCAAGTAGAGGAACGACATTTGGAGTTCTTGTTCGTGTTCGTGATTCGTTGAACTAGGGAAAACACGCTACGAATGTAAGTTTGCTTAAACTGTACTTTATACATGGTTCCTGGCTTTGGGTATTATTCTGCTTTGTTAATATGTATTTAACTGTATTCCCCTACAGCCGATGGAGCGACTAAGAATTCTGGAAGCTCCGTCTGATAATAGGACCTATTATCCTCGGGCTCTTGGCATTAGGAAGTTTCTACACCAAGGAGAGAATGAAACCAAGTGGACTTCGTATCTTACCCATGGTCTTTGTTCCGTCAAGTGGGTGATTTCGTGGTGGGGTCTGCAGTCTATAACAGGTTGGACGGGACGCATTTTTTTTACATTGCTTGTAGGGCTAGTGCATCCCACCTATTTGTTCCCATACCGCGTTATGAGGCAGCATGGTTTGCGACAGACTATCCCTTTTGGCGGATACTACTCTACCTAGCACTACTTCTTTCTGGGGGCAGCGCCTCCTAGGGTGGGCAGAAGGTTATGACTGCTTGCCCCGTTGGGATGTTACCACGGAGGGGAATATTGCTTTATCTGAAAATTATAAGATTTGGATGAGCTCAGACGATTTTGCAGAGAGGTCCAAGGCTCGTAGTGATGAACTTGCTGAGATATTGCAATCACAGAATAGGCCCAAGTATGATCGGGAAGTTGTGTTGAAGTCTCGAGATGCCGGTGCTAGAACCCAGAGGAGGCAGACGGATAGGAAACGTAGGGTCGAGCATCCCTATGTTGATCATTAGTCTAGACACAAGCTAACTGGGCGTGATCCTACTGTGCCCATAAAAAAATGTGGAATTGGCTCCAAGTAAGAGTCGTCGTTGTGAGAAAGGTAAAAAGTCGGCGTGGACCAGGAAAACCCGTACTCCTGCAAATGTAGCACTTGAAGCCCCTAGTGTTACTGTGCCTGTTTCTATAGCCGTTCCAATTGAGGACATAATTGATGCAAGTGTTGATAAGGTGAGCGAGGCTCTAGCATCTATGGAAACCACATCTCATAGGCCAGATGTTTCCATGGATGTTGATGTGGGAGTGGTGAAAGACTCTACTACGGCGTCCCAAGTGCATGCTGCTTTCCATAAGGCGTTGTTCGATGATTCTGATGAGCTAGAGTGAATGCTCTAGGATAGTCTGGGGTTTCTTGTTCCACTTTTGTTTGCATAATTTCTTTACTTTTAGGTTACTTCCCTTGTTGGTGTGTTTTTTTGGAACTCGAAATGTGAGTGTTTGTTATTTCAATTTTCAATAAAGTGTGTTCTATTTTAGCAACTTTGTATATATTTGAAAATTATTTGGACCGAATCCATTTTTAGGATTTCCTACGTATCTTCCCTAAGTAACCTTAGTAAACTTAGTTAGAATCAGATCCCGCGTAGTTCTGGTTAAGGATCAAGCGAAATAAATCTGAATGAGCTTTTATTTTGCGTTGTTATTCCTTGGATGAGTTTGCACGAGAAAACTTGTACGGAATTACGCTGTAATGTACCCCCCAAGTGTTCGGAATATTTTCCGTGAAAGTGCAAAAAATATTTCAGACACTTTAGTCTGAGCGCCAAAACGTTCGTGATAACTGCAAAAGTTCGTGATAAGCGTTAGAATTTTCTAGCGCTGCGTTTTGTAGCGCTGGAATTTTCCAGCGCTTTGAGATTTTTGCGCGCATATTCGTGTCGTTCTCTGTGTATTTAATTTGCAATTTTTGGTCGTGCACTAAAGGACTTTGAACCATAATTAAGTATTCTTTGCGAAGTTTCTGGGTCTAGTATGTGAAATACTTAATGATTTAGCATTTTATTCTGTAATCGTGACTTAAGACGGTTTTGTGAGTGGTGCTCACATGGGCAAGATGTGGACATTTATGTGTAAGTGCCTAGTGAGTATGTGACCCCGAGTTCTTCAAGATAATTGTTTATTTATTATTTTTTTCGTCGGTCGCCCATTTGTACCAAAAGGATGTTTGGTTTATAATTAATCATCTTAAGTCACTTACGGAATGGCTGAGTGAGTTTCCGCGTTTTGGGCTTAGAGTGGGCCTTTATTTTATTCGCAAAGAAAATAATTTCGTTTTACTTGATCAGTACTGTAGAGCATTTAAACGGTGTTGCTAACTTTATTTAAAAGAAATTAGAATTCTGAAAACACACTGGGAAAAGTAAAGAGTATGTCTAATTTATTTGAAACAACTTAAACTGGCTTAGGGGTGGCAGCTACTTTGGGCTTAAGACTCGGTTCGGACCGGTTCTAGTGCGGTGATAGGTTTTTTGGGGAAGGATCCTGGTTTCTCTCTGATCTTCATTTCAAAGCTGATTCCCTTGGAGTTAGTCCACTTGATAGTCCGGTGCCAACCCTCTTTATTTCTGCAGTAGAGAAGGGTGATGGAGCGATTAACTAGATTGGATCGAAGTTATCGTCTTGCAGAGCCACGGTGATCAGGTCGGGTTCCTCCTTGAATGGCTTCAATTCATCAAACAATGATTGCAAAGCCTGCTCTTCTACGGATAGCTTATCTTCAGGCCCGTCTAGGGCGAGTATAGTGCCTCGGTCGAGAGGTCGTAGTTATGGAAAATTGTTAGGTTATGATACATATGACAATTCATAAATCATGCGGAAAAACCATTTAGCCAGGAATACATATTATTTACACATAATCATATAGCATAGTTTAGATGCATACTCTTTGTTGCGTGCCTTCCCTAGCTGCGCCCGAACCGAACAAGAACAAGTCTTTAGGACTCCAAGTGTCGTCCCTCCGTAGATAGTCCACAGTACATCCGGATCCGCCTTAAGATTGACCAACTAGAATCGCCCTTAAGGTACTAAAGATTTCGGCACTTTTGAGCAAGGAATGTGTCTGAATTTTTCTCTCAAAAACTCACTTTGAATACTTAAAAACTTATATAAATTGTGAACCCAGGCCACATATTTATAGGGGTATGGAAAGAGAATTGGAATCGAATTAGGATACGAATTAATTAAATTAGAATCACAATAAAACTCTTATTTAATTAATTTATCAAATAGAATTAGGAATTTAATCATTAAACGAATCCTGTACGTTTTAGGTTTCGTATGTGAACACAAACACCCACGCACGCACAGCAGCTCACGAGGGGCGCCATGCGCGCGCGCCCACAGCCCGAGCATCGCAGCCCACGACTGCCGCGGCCTTGGGCGCGCGCTGGGCCTGCCTTGCGGTGGGCCTGGCGCAGCCTTGGGCTGGCGTGTTGTGGCGCGCGTTTCCCTTGCTGGACGTGGGCCTGGCTTCGTGCTGGGCCTTCGTCTAGCAAGCTCGTCCGATGCTAATTCGTACGACGCGCTTCCGATTAATTTTCCGATTCCGGAATTCATTTCCGATACGAACAATATTTAACATTTCCGATTCCGGAATTAATTTCCGTTTCGAACAAATATTTAATATTTCCGTTTCCGGAATTATTTTCCGATTCCGATAATATTTCCGATTCAGACAATATTTCCGTTTCCGGCAATATTTCCGATTCCGGCAATATTTCTATTTCCGATAATATTTTCCGATACGTACCATGTTTCCGTTTCCGGCAACATCTACGACTTGGATAATATTTATATTTCCGATACGATCCATATTTCCGTTTCCGGCAATATCATCATTTCCGGAGTATTCATTTGCTTGCCTGTGACGATCTCAGCTCCCACTGAAACCAAGATCCGTCGATTCCGAATATCCATAGATGGAGTATTTAATGCCATTAAATACTTGATCCGTTTACGTACTATTTGTGTGACCCTACGGGTTCAGTCAAGAGTAAGCTGTGGATTAATATCATTAATTCCACTTGAACTGAAGCGGCCTCTAGCTAGGCATTCAGCTCACTTGATCTCACTGAATTATTAACTTGTTAATTAATACTGAACCGCATTTATTAGACTTAACATAGAATGCATACTTGGACCAAGGGCATTATTTCCTTCAGTCTCCCACTTGTCCTTATGGACAAGTGTGCATTTCCTAATTCCTTTGTCGCTCGATGCTTGCTCTTGAACATAAGGTAAGAGTTGTCATCCTTATTATGTCCAGAGGTGTTCCTCGGTTTCAGAGTTCAACTGATCAAATAAACAGATAATCATAGCCTATGATTCATCCGAGCACGGCCATGCATTTCACAGTTTCTAGCTCTCCGAGTGGCCTTGTACAACTTTTAAGCATCTCATCCCGATTTATGGGAGGACAATCCCAATCGTGCGATCTTGAGATTAGACTTCGTTTGATAGGTGATTACCTGAGCGTTGCCTTTATAGCCTCCTTTTACGGTGCGACGGTTGGTCAACGTCAAAGCAACCAGTTCTCAAACAAGTAATCTCAAATCACTCAGGTATTGAGGATTTAGTGTCTAATAATTTTAATGAAATTTACTTATGACAGATTTTCATCTCTTACAGTAAAGTTTCATAGGTCTTGTCCGATACTAGTCTTCCCAAAGTAAGTATCTATGCAAATGATTATGACATTGCCATGTCCACATAGTTCAAGAAACAGAACTACTAGTCATCTTGCATTCTAGTCGTCTAACGTTTTCTATTCGTCCAATTTTATAGAAAACCCCGACTAGGGACCATTTTCAACCTTTGACATTCAAGTTCACTTGATAGACATTTCTTAGTCACAGGACTGGTCCTGACAGTCTATCTTGAATATTTCGTCAAATTTGAAGGGACTCATCATTTAATACTAAACCAAGATTAAATGGAATATGAAAATACATTTCATATATGATAAATGTTCAACCCCAATGTTTTACAACCATGGGCCTCTAACCCATCTTTAAAACATTTCATGGAATTCAAAGCTATGCTTGATTTCCAGTGCTACAACGTGAGTGTTGCTTCTCACTTGTTGCATAGGTTTAGTTATCATGCTTTGCCAATCTTAACATCCTTTTCATCGAATGTTCTTTGAGATATGATGATAAGATCTTTTTGAGTTTGTTTATTTTGTGATCTAGTCTTTCTCGCTACAATGGTGGTTCTACGCATTTCTCAATGAAGAACCATCAAGTTAGCAGACGTTTTTCTTGCTTCAAGAGTGGTTCTACGCATTTTTCAATGAAGAACCATCAAGCCAGCAGATAGGTGATCTACCCAAGTTCAGTGAAGAACTTTAAACAACCCTGTTTTATTGCTTCTTAGGCAATAATTACTTTTACTTCAACTGTATAGGTTGCTAGTGATGCTTTGTTTGGATTTACCTATCCAAGCAGTTCATAGATATGTGGAAGACTCTCCAGTTGTATCTTAGAACATAGAAATTAATATTTAATTTCCCACGCAACAACTCATGGTCTCCAATCCATGTTGCCATTTCAAAACACGATGCTCTATAGCTCGTCCTTATTAATGGTTAACTCCAAAGGGTCTTGCTTGATCCTTTGCCAGTGTTTATGCGTGTAGCATCAATATTTAGCATATCTTTATTTCCTTGAATCAAGAACTATTCCTATGTACCTTTTCAAGTACCATAAGTATTCTTGATCTCAATCTAATTGGTCTTCACTTAGATCAATAGAGATTGGTATATGTTCGTCATGCCTAAAGTCATACGATACGTTTTTGGCGATCCTCGTATTATATCATACATGATAAATTCTTTTGCAGAATAATTCCCAATTGAATTCCGTTCATGTAACTTTAGCTCATTCAATTTCAGTAGATACTAAATTCAGCTAAATTCTCTGACATATAATATAGGTTAAGAATCTCATTTAGACTCTTTGATGTTTAACTTAGTAAATGCTTATACATAGTTCAAACATCCTTTACTTAGATTTATTCACATGGGTCGAATATCTCCAATGGAGACTTTCGTGTTTGATTTAGTAAATGCCATTACTTAATCTAAAACAATATCATAAGATCTTTGTAAATAGATCTTAATACCCAGTATGTACTAAGTTTCGCCATGGTCCATCATTGATGAGTAATTTCAAACCTAAGTCATTAGCATTTGAATGTTATTTCACAATAGAGAGATATGTGTGATACACATAGGACCAAATAATTTTTACGTACTCCCACTAAACTTCTTATATATCTATAAGAATCATGTATATTTTATGAAACTAAAATGCTTATTAGCTTCACTTAAAATACAGTTCCAATTCCCAATTGCTTGCTTAAACCTGTACTTAGATTTTATAAGCTAGCTTTCCTTTTCAAGCATTTATTTGGATCCACAAATCCTATGACATACCATGTACATAGTTATTCCAACATTTGATTGAGGAATACGTTTTGTCATCCAATTGCCATATGTACCAATATGCAATCATTGCTTGATTTATAGACTTGGGCATTACGATTATGCATGAGGTTTCAACACAATCCACGCCGTGAATTTGCTTGTAACCTTTAGCAACTAATCTAGCTTTGTGTGTGAACACAATTTCATTTTTGATGGTTTTTATCCTTAAAACAAACTTGCAACCAATAGGTGTGAAACTATTCTTGCAAATCAACAAAATTTCAATTTTGTCATCAAAACATTGAGTATGTTTTATGGCCTTTAACCAATTAAACATATAGTCTATATATGGCCTCTAACCATTTTAGGGAATCTGGGTTTCGTCATAGCTTTCTTACAAGTCACTTCTAATAGTTTGACTGCAAGTTGTAGGTTTCTTTACTATCTAATAGAAGAATTGCATAGTTTCAGTGACCTGGACTCCATGTTTCTTCACTATCTAATAGAAGAATCTCATAGTTTAAGTGACTTGAACTCTATGCCTACTTGGGTATAGAACATCAAACAATAGAATATCAATAGCCACTTGAAAGTCCTTTGAATATTCTGTTCTCCTTGAAGCACTTGTAAAGTCTTCTAAGAGATGTCTATTCTTTAAAAGCCACTTCTAAAGTCCTTAAAGAATAAGTTCGGATTTTCTGAAGCACTTCGAAAAGCCTCCGGAATGTCCATTTATGTTTGTTGTTCGCCTCGAAGACTTTCGAGGTCTATTTTCTCCCACTTGTCATTTTGGAAACGAATCTCCAAAAGGACATTATTTCGAGCAAACAAACATTATGTTCTCAAAAATTCGTGGTAGAAACAATACCCTTGTGTCTCATTTGAATAAATCACAATGAAACATATATCTATACTTGGGCCTTAGTTTGTTGAATAACAAACACTAAGCTCCCACTGAGTTTAGGAACTCTTTAGATATATTATGAAAAGATATTCTGAAATTACTTTTCAATAGCTTTGACGAATTTGGTTTAGTTTGGTGGTAGTTGAGCATTTTGTTTTAGAAATTATAGGAAAAGTCTTTATGATTCATCATTGATCGAATCAAGTAGTAATTGACTTCGATCATTCCAACGTAGATATGCCATATCTTATGGAGCTAGATTGTGAAATTACAACACACAATCATTGATGATCATATTTGGTCTCAAGTAATCATCAACATGATCTAACCTAGATCTTTATGATTTCTTGCTAAGTGGATTTTATACTTCTGAATCTTTGAACTAGCCAAACTTATATCACATTTGAGTAAATAAACCTATATTCACTCAAATCCATGTGAAATAATAAAGTCATAAAATCTTTCTTTAGCTTTGAACTCTATTGTCTAGGCGTTCTAACAATAGTTCATATCTTTTGTTACTTTCAACAAGTAAGACTAGTCGTCTTAAATTGATCTAGAAATCAATGAACTTTCAAAAGTCCATCAAAATAGAGCTTTTGAAGTTGAACTTATTGATATGGTCTAAGCAACAATGCCAAAGATTAGTGGAACTCAAATCAAGGGGTTGATTTGAACCTAGTAAAGTTCTTTAAAGAGTTGTTTGTTTTAATCAAGCATATTGACTCAACCTGTAATTGACCATTTCATTCAAATAAACAAACAAACATTGTTTTTGTTTTTCTTGAATGTGAGTCTTTCTGTGTTTGAAAACAGAAATTTAGGTATGTTGATTATGGAACAAAATAGCCATTAACTTCCAGCCTTTGAAAGGACTTAAAACAAACTAGATGACCCTACAACTAATGTAGCATTGCCATGCTTCATTTCCCACTTGTAGGTCATTAGTGTATCCTAGCTTCCATTGTTTGAGTTATTACCAAAGTAAGAACCTCAAGCGGTATATATGATACCAAGGAAGTTTGATTGCTAGGTCACTTCTCGTTAAACATAAACTTATAGGTAGAAACGGAATCGTAAATTCCTTTCATATGTTCCTTTGTTTTCCTATTTCTTGTACCCTTTCTTATAGTCTTAAGAATTGAATTCTTTAGTGTTGACTTTTATACTTTGTTAGACATGTCCAATGTCACCAACAAGGTTCTTTACCATTTTAATTTATGTTGAATATTTTGTTTCAACTAGATGATCTTACCAGAAGCTTCTAAAGTTCTCTAAGTATCGATCTATTCGAATGTCTAGGAACTAGACTCATTCGAGAATTAAATGGACAAAGATATTAGGTTGTTAACCATTGGTAAAGCTGAGCGTTTTAAGCTCAATGCTTTATGATCTCAAAACTACATTGTATTTTGAATTCACAAGCACCAATTGGTTTGCCATTCGACTTTGATGTTCGAAAACAACCATAAAAGTCGCTAAAAGAAACGTACATTTTAAATCGCTCATTCTCTCTCATTTCCGTGAATCGTTCTTGGATTCACTACCAATCGAGGAAATTTACTGTTACCTTTCTAAAAGGATTTATTGCAGTGCAAGATATTTAATTATAAACAATAATTAAAACATACATTGAAGCATGCAAAGTCTAAACATTTATCATGAATAATAACTTGAAAATGAAAGCAATCATGCAATTTAAACAAGTCATTAGCATTTTATTCGAATTATGTGTTCCGGCAGGTGTGAATAAAATGATTCCAAGACCCTAAAATCATTGAAGAACTAAGCACAGTTTGTCGACTTAATCCTAAAATATCTTAGGTAAGCAAAAGCCTTTTGCTAATAGTCTAGAAACTATTCTTGGTTGATAGGTACGTCTAAGAACTTATTAGGTAAACCTATCGATTTTGCCACGACATAAAAGGACTCCTTACTTATATCGTTGAGTTTCACCAAAACTAACATGTACTCACAATTATTTGTGTACCTTGCCCCTTTAGGACCAATAAGTAACACCTCGCTGAGCGAAAACTATTACTAGATTGATGTAAAGGATATCCAAGCAAGTGTATATTTTGGCATGACACCTTTTAACTCAATTTTTAAGTTTGGAACTTAAGGCTCTTACTATGTTGGTTAGATTTAAAGTGAACTAAAATCCTTAATCATGCAACATAATCAAGCCGTAATCTCATGCATTTTAAGACATATTTAAAGCAATAAATAACTTAAAACATGCATAAGATAAATGTGATCTAGTATGGCCCGACTTTATCTTGAAGCTTTAACTTCAAAGTCCGTCTTGAAAATCTCCGTGGGAGGCACCATTTTCTTCAAATAGGATAAGCTATAATTAAAACTAATTACAACTATTTGATGGTACGCAGACCATATTTGAATTGAAAAACGACTTTGGTACTTTAGACCAATTACATTCAAATTAATGGTACGCAGACCATATTTTCTATCCTATTTGGGCCATACTAGTCACTTCATAACCTGCAAAACAGTACATATACAATATATACCATTCACCCATTCATTATCATGAATGGCCCACATAGCTGGTTAGTAAAACACATTATGCATCACGTAAACATTTGCAGCATTTAATCAAGGGCACCAATAATCTACCAATTATTCAGTCCTTATTAATTCTAATCAAGTTGTTTTAACCTTAAGGATTTGTAGACCTAATCAAGAGTTTATGACTAAAAAGGGCTCCCACTCAAACCAATAAATTCATATGCTTTACTAATTTTAAACATAAAAATGTATTTCTAGTCTAACCGGAAACATACAAATTTAATTAAAATTTAAAGCTCATATAAATTTATAATTGAATCCAAAAGTTTAATTTAATTTCAGTCGTATTTAAATTAATTCATGATTTTAATTTTAGTAAAATAATTAGAATAAATAAAATTTATTATAATTACAATATTCAAAATTAAAATCCAAGAAAATAATTTAAATTATTAATTTTAAAATTAATTAAAATTACGTAAACTGAAAATTTCAAATTAAAATTTCAAAACGATCTAATCGTAACGCAACAACCTTACGCATCGCACGCCCATGGGCCACACGCACACAGCCATCGCATAGCTGCTGCTGCTTTCCTTCGCAAGACTCCACGCGAGCTCGTGCTCGCTGCGCGCGCGCCAGCGCTCGTTGCACGCGAGCCATCGCTCGCTGTGCGTGCTCGCCAGCGCTCGATGCACGTGAGCCATCGCTCGCTGTGCGCGCTCGCCAGCGCTCGCTGCGCGCGCTCCAGCGCTCGATGCACGCGAGCCATCGCTCGCTGTGCGCGCTCGTCAGCGCTCGCCAGCGCTCGCTGTGCGCGCTCGCCAGCGCTCGCTGTGCGCGCTCGCCAGCGCTCGCTGCGCGCGCTCGCCAGCGCTCGCTGTGCGCAGCACTCGTGGCAAGCGAGCTTGCGCTCGCTGCGCGCGAGGCTGCGCGCGCTTGCGCGAGGCAGTGCGCATTGTGGCGCAGCTCGCTTGCTGCCCACACGCGACTGCCGTGCCTTGCCTTCGCCCATGCCCATTCGTCCAGGACTCGTAGCCCACGACACAAGGCAGGGCTGCTGCCTTGTGCTCGTGCACCATGCCCTTGCTCATTGCATTCGTGCCGCACGGGCGACGAGCTCCCTTGCTCGTCGTCGCATGCCCGCACTATACAACACCCCTTAAGGGTAACACGTAGCGTCCATTGCTTTGTGCGTGCAAGTTATATGAACGAATCGCATAAAATTTAAAAAATTTATATTTAAAATTAATGACAAATTAATAAATAATATTGATTTCATAATTTCAGGGCGAAAAATCGAAAATTTATTATTCAATTGATTTCCGATTAACATGGATTCAAGTCTAGGTCATAAAAATTTAAAATTTATCATAAATTTACAATTTTTATGGTGGTTTTTAATCATAGGTATCTAACTAAATTATAATTAATTATGAAAATCAAATTAATTCTAAATTATTCTAATTTTCAACAAATTAATTATAATTACAAATTAGATTGCATAATTAACAAGGCTAGGCATTCAAACTTGTTAAACATATACAGTAGGTCAATAAAAAATTCAAGATTTATCAACAAGAATCGCAAATATTTAATTTAACATCTTAAATTTACGAAATTTGGCATTCGAAAAACTAAAACCTTCGAAAAGTCATAGTTAGGCTTCGAATTTGAGAATTCTGGGTTCGACAGAAAAATATGAATTCTGGGTTTGAGAATTACAAATTAAATTTTAGAATGCCTTTTACATGCTGAATTGACACAAAAATCACTCGATTCGGATGAGTAACGAAGAAACTGCCGAAAAACTGCGTACGTATAATTAAATAAACGCAATTTGCAATTAATTAACAATTACGAAAATTAATCACCCCTTTTAATTCTTGCAAATTTGTAATATTTAACGATGTTCATGCAATTTAGATTATGAAAATAATAAGAGGCTCGTGATACCACTGTTAGGTTATGATACATATGACAATTCATAAATCATGCGGAAAAACCATTTAGCCAGGAATACATATTATTTACACATAATCATATAGCATAGTTTAGATGCATACTCTTTGTTGCGTGCCTTCCCTAGCTGCGCCCGAACCGAACAAGAACAAGTCTTTAGGACTCCAAGTGTCGTCCCTCCGTAGATAGTCCACAGTACATCCGGATCCGCCTTAAGATTGACCAACTAGAATCGCCCTTAAGGTACTAAAGATTTCGGCACTTTTGAGCAAGGAATGTGTCTGAATTTTTCTCTCAAAAACTCACTTTGAATACTTGAAAACTTATATAAATTGCGAACCCAGGCCACATATTTATAGGGGTATGGAAAGAGAATTGGAATCGAATTAGGATACGAATTAATTAAATTAGAATTACAATAAAACTCTTATTTAATTATTTTATCAAATAGAATTAGGAATTTAATCATTAAACGAATCCTGTACGTTTTAGGTTTCGTATGTGAACACAAACACCCACGCACGCACAGCAGCCCACGAGGGGCGCCATGCGCGCGCGCGCACATCCCGAGCATCGCAGCCCACGACTGCCGCGGCCTTGGGCGCGCGCTGGGCCTGCCTTGCGGTGGGCCTGGCGCAGCCTTGGGCTGGCGTGTTGTGGCGCGCGTTTCCCTTGCTAGACGTGGGCCTGGCTTCGTGCTGGGCCTTCGTCTAGCAAGCTCGTCCGATGCTAATTCGTACGACGCACTTCCGATTAATTTTCCGATTCCGGAATTCATTTCCGATACGAAAAATATTTAACATTTCCGATTCCGGAATTAATTTCCGTTTCGAACAAATATTTAATATTTCCGTTTCCGGAATTATTTTCCGATTCCGATAATATTTCCGATTCAGACAATATTTCCGTTTCCGGCAATATTTCCGATTCCGGCAATATTTCTATTTCCGATAATATTTTCCGATACGTACCATGTTTCCGTTTCCGGCAACATCTACGACTTGGATAATATTTATATTTCCGATACGATCCATATTTCCGTTTCCGGCAATATCATCATTTCCGGAGTATTCATTTGCTTGCCTGTGACGATCTCAGCTCCCACTGAAACCAAGATCCGTCGATTCCGAATATCCATAGATGGAGTATTTAATGCCATTAAATACTTGATCCGTTTACGTACTATTTGTGTGACCCTACGGGTTCAGTCAAGAGTAAGCTGTGGATTAATATCATTAATTCCACTTGAACTGAAGCGGCCTCTAGCTAGGCATTCAGCTCACTTGATCTCACTGAATTATTAACTTGTTAATTAATACTGAACCGCATTTATTAGACTTAACATAGAATGCATACCTGGACCAAGGGCATTATTTCCTTCAAAAATCTCCAAGCCGGGTTTCTGGGTGCCATTACTAACAAACGGTTCCGGAAAGCTGTGATTGGGGTAGTGTAGGGGTTTTTTTAGTTGGTTCGAATTCGTTCTTTCCCTAGAAGGAGCGGTTTTTAGAAAGCTTTGTATTTTTGGATCTTGAAGGAGTCGCCACCAAACATTTTTAAGGGTCCCGTTTGGAAAGACCAAGAGTGACTTGATTTGGATAAGGCTTTGAATCTTCGAAACGGATGGGTGAGATCTGGGCACGGGAACGAGATGCTTATTCCGCGAGCTCTAGAAATTATTCAAGTACGTGGCACAAAATTTTCGAAAATACCCTAGTTTAGACTATGTGGGTTTTAATTTAGGGCAAATAGAATTTCTACTTTGTATGGTGGTCACTTTGCTTTAAAGTTAATTTAAAGGAACCTAAGATCGGGTTGTCCAAGAAATTATCTTTGTTAAGCGTGATGTAACCTTGTATTTTGTTGTATTTGGCATGTGTGGTGATGGAAGCAATAAAGAAAATAAAGCAACATCACAATAGTAAATAAGTGCGGAATTAGTAAATATAAGACCCCCTAGATATGGACTAGGGAGTAGGTCCACATTGCCTAGAAGGACTAGGCAAGTAAAGTTGCGTAATTGAAAGTGCGGAATTGAAATGCGTTATTGAAAGTGCGGAATGGAAAGGTGCGGAATTGAAAATTGAAATTGCGGAATTGAAAGGTGCATAATTGAAATTGCAATATTGAAATTTGAAGTTGGGCACACGAGATCCGAACGCCAAACGACTACTTAAAAATAAGTGCGCTCGACACGAATTCAAAGCCAAAAATCTCAACTTGGGAGAAGTTGCTCATCCCAAAGTATCCTAGATTTTGCATATAGAACTTGAACTTGAAAGCTTGAATCTTGAAATATTGAACTTGAAATACTTGAACTTAAACTTGAAATATTGAACTTGAACTTGAAATATTGAAGTTAAGAGACTTGAATCTCAAAGATCGGGCCTTTTAATGTTGAAAAGGTTAGATCTTTAATATGCTATTACTTTGAAAGGATCCTAGTTTAGGGAAGTAGTCATGAGGAACCCTAAACATTGTTGGATCTTGAAATTTGAAAACTTGAACTTGTATATTGAAAAATTGAGTCTTGAATCTCAAAAGACTAAACCTTTAAAAGTTAGAAAGGCATCGTCTTTGATTACTCCATATTTGAAGATGATTCTAGTTCAAAGAAGTGATTACAAACAACTTTGAACATCCTTTAATCTTGAAAGTTTGCATTTTTGTATTTTGAAAAGTTTGGATTTTGAAAAGATGTATGATTGTTGCAAGTGACATTTTTAGTAGTAAAAATGCCAACTTAATAATCATTTTGAAATAGAAAATCAAAACAACATTGAATATGATTAGGATTGGGATTCGGAATTACCTAGTTAGGTTTAGGCAAGCTTTCCGATTAGAACTCCCAATTGCTTAAAGCTTGAAGATTGTATGGTGTTTTTGGAGGATTTAGTATTGATTTTTGTATTGAATTTTTGAGGTGCAATTTTTGTATTACGACGTTATATGTCAATTTTGCCTCCTTGAAACTGTTTAGAATTAGGGGTATTTATAGGGAGATTTTCTGCTAAACGCCAGCCATAGCCAGCGCAGCACGCAGCTGGCAGCGTTGGGCGCTGGTGACGTGGCGTGGATGCTGCCAAAACAAGGACGCGGGCTCCGTCCTTGCTTTGTCTTGTATTGGTGTACCTTCGTACTATTTGTACGAAGTTTGGCACGTAGTGTTTGCTTGGGGATTAAGACTTGATTTTGCGTCTAAAAACAAGTTGTTTCGGGTTTTTTAATTTCGGTTTTATGGGACGAGGCCCGGCTTGCTCGGTTTTGGGGGTCGGCGCCCGAATTTGACTTGCCTTATATGATTTTGAGTGGAAAAGGCGTTGTAAAACCAATGGGATAGTCCACTGGGTGAGATTGTACTTGGATTTTGAAATTGATCTTTGGAATTTGTATTTTGTACCGAGTTCCGGAAAGGGAACGGCCTCGGGGATTGGATTTTGGCTCTTGGATTTTAGACATGCTTTTAGCAATTAGAATTTCCGCATGGAGTTTCTCCAACTACCTAACACGGATAATGGTATCGTCATCATCCCAATGGGGAGACACAAATTAGGTGTCTACAGAAGCCCCCACTTTGACTGAGCTTTCGGTTAGGAAAGCGCAAGTCAAAGTTTTCGACTCGGGACGGAGAATGGTCAAGATGTTCTGCAATCAAGACCACTCTTTGTACGCCGGTACCTGCACAAAACAGGCGTTAGAAAAAAGGATAGAGTCTACCTTCGTTCGGCTGTGACGACTCCGGTTTGTACTTGTACTGTTCATCCGTCTTTGGGTTAGGACGGAGATTGGCATCGAAAATTTTGAATTTCGAATTCTTGAATTTTGAATTTTGAATTTTTTGAACACCCGGAGTTAATCCGTTGGGGATGTGCTTCACTAGGAACAAAAGCTTTTTGCTGGCCCTTGAGATTTTGAAATTTCGGCTGACTTTCGTGGAGCTTGGATCCGTTGGGAATCGAACGCCTAAATTTTTGTATTTTTTGGACTTTGTATTCTTGAAATTTTCATCTGTTTGTACTTGGAGATAAAGGTATATACCTGTATTTTCGGAAAGTCGCGCGATTTGATGTTTGATGCTTGGTGCAGAAAATCATAGCAGCAAAGGACGTGCGATCAGCACGGGAGACCGCGCCTGAAGATTCCTTTGCATGCAGCATGCAGCGCTGGGCGCTGAGCTCGGCGTTCGACGCGGGGCTGCGCTATGTAAGCGCCCCTTGCCGTGCCATTTGAGGAGCAATCCCTTATTCTCTTGCTTTCTTTTCTCTCTCAAAGGTCGAATTGTCTTCCCTTTGTCTTGTTCTTGCCTTGTCCATGTAACTATTTCATGTTTTCCTTATGAAATAATTTCTAGGATTGCATGTAGTTTTGATTTTTTGTACTTTGAAATGCTTGTTGACATGATGCTCGCATGATAGTAGGCTTCTTGAATCTTGTAGAAAATTGTTTGATAGCCACTCGTACTTGAACTGTTGGAACTTGTAGTCTTGAATTTTTGAATTTTTGAAAACTTTTTTCTTGAACTTGTATCTGCTTCGGCATGGATAGCCTAGGCGTTGATGTAGAACTTGTATACCTACTTCGGCATGGGTAGCCTAAGTTTTGGTGAAGAGGTTTGCATACCTGCTTCGACATGGATAGCCTAGGCGTTGGTGTAGAGGTCTCTGGTTGTGTTTATACCGCCACTGGGATTTTTTGAATTTTGACTTTGTACGGGCGAGTGTAGGATAGCCCCCAGTTTAGAATCTTGATGTTTTGTATTTTGCATGACTTAGTATGCCTCGTCACACTCGAAGAAAGCTCGCTGAATGCTCGGTGGTTCGAGCTGCTATGGAGGATGCTTCGGATGATGAAGAGGCTGCCACAAGGGCGCCGGTGGGGGGCATGATTCCTCGGAGTCTATCCGCTTTCGTTGGCACTGGTTGGAGTCCTTCCGATCTAGTGTTCCGACCGGGCTTTCGTTTGTCTCAGCGGCCTCGCGCTAGCTTGGTGAATCTTGTAATGTGCTTTGAATTTGTATCTTGTACTTGTATAGGTTTTGGGCTGATTCGTTCATCGGCAGGCCGATGGAGAGCCGTTTCGCACCTTTTGGTCCTTTGCGGACCTTCAGAAGGTTTTTCGAGCAATCCGTGCTGGGAGTTGCTCGACCCTGTTGCTAATTTGGCGGATGATGACACTCATGCTTCTATGACGGTGATCATGGATGCTATCCGTAGTGTTGGCATATCTGCGGAGCAGAGGGTTCAGCTCTTTCTCTTGGCTCTGGTGAGTAGAGTGATGGTGAAGGAAATAATGCCCTTGGTCCAAGTATGCATTCTATGTTAAGTCTAATAAATGCGGTTCAGTATTAATTAACAAGTTAATAATTCAGTGAGATCAAGTGAGCTGAATGCCTAGCTAGAGGCCGCTTCAGTTCAAGTGGAATTAATGATATTAATCCACAGCTTACTCTTGACTGAACCCGTAGGGTCACACAAATAGTACGTAAACGGATCAAGTATTTAATGGCATTAAATACTCCATCTATGAATATTCGGAACCGACGGATCTTGGTTTCAGTGGGAGCTAAGATCGTCACAGGCAAGAAATGAATACTCCGGAAACGATGATATTGCCGGAAACGGAAATATGGATCGTATCGGAAATATGAATATTATCCAAGTCGTAGATGTTGCCGGAAACGGAAACATGGTACGTATCGGAAAATATTATTGGAAATGGAAATATTACCAGAATCGGAAATATTGCCGGAAACGGAAATATTGTCAGAATCGGAAATATTACCGGAATCGGAAAATAATTCCGGAAACGGAAATATTAAATATTTGTTCGAAACGGAAATTAATTCCGGAATCGGAAATATTAAATATTGTTCGTATCGGAAATAAATTCCGGAACTGGAAATTTAATCGGAAGCGTATCGTACGAATTAGCATCGGACGAGGCTTGCCGGACGAAGGCCCAGCACGAAGCCGGGGCCATCGCCCAGCAAGCGTGCGCGCCACAAGCCCAGCCAAGGCAGCGCCCAGGCCTACCGCAAGGCAGGCCCAGCGCGCGCCAAGGGCCACGGCTGCGTGGGCCGTGCTGCGCGGGCTGCTGCTCGCACGCGCATGGGCAGCCCTTGTGGCTGCCGTGTGTGTGTGAGTTTGTGCTCATGCATGATTCCTGAATCTGCAAGAGTCAGTGTATGATTAAATGTCTATTCCTAATTGGATAAATTAATTAAATAGAATTCATGTAGGATTCTAATTCCAATTAATTCGCATCCTACTAGGATTACGATTCCTTTTCCATAACTCTATAAATAAAGGCCTAGGGGTCATAATTTATACATAAGTTTAAAAGTATTCAAAAGTGAGTTTTTTGAGAGAAAATTAAAACACATCTTGCTCATAAAAGTGCCGAATTTTCTAGTACCTTAAGGGCGGTTCTAGTTGGTCAATCTTAAGGCGGATCCGGACGTGCTGTGGACTATCTACGGAGGGACGACATTTGGAGTCCTAAAAGACTTGTTCTTGTTCGGTTCGGGCGCAGCTAGGGAAGGCACGCAACAAAGAGTATGCATCTAATTATGCTATATGATTATGTGTAAATAATATGTTTCCTGGGTTAATGGTTGTTTCCGCATGATCTATGTAAATGTCATATGTATCATAACCTTACAGTGGTATCACGAGCCCCTTATTATTTTCATAATCTAAATTGCATGAACATGGTTAAATATTACAAATTTGCAAGAATTAAAAGGGGTGATTAATTTTCGTAATTGTTAATTAATTGCAAATTGCGTTTATTTAATTATATGTACGCAGGTTTTCGGCAGTTTCTTCATTACTCATCCGAATTGAGTGATTTTTGTGTCAATTCCGCATGTAAAAGGCATTCTAAAATTTTGACAAAAATAATATTTTTCTGCCGAACCCAGAATTCTCAAATTCGAAGCCTAACTATGACTTTTCGAAGGTTTTAGTTTTTCGAATGCAAAATTTCGTAAATTTAAGATGTTAAATTAAATATTTGCGATTCCTGTTGATAAATCTTGAATTTTTGATTGACCTACTGCATATGTTTAACAAGTTTGAATGCCTAGTCTTGTTAATTATGCAATCTAATTTGTAATTATGATTAATTTGTTGAAAATTAGAATAATTTAGAATTAATTTGATTTTCATAATTAATTATAATTTAATTAGAAACCTATGATTAAAAACCACCATAAAAATTGTAAATTTACGATAAATTTTAAATTTTTATGACCTAGACTTGAATCCATAACAATCGGAAATCAATTGGATAATCAATTTTCGATTTTTCGCCCTAAAATTACGAAATTAATAATATTTATTAATTTGTCATTAATTTTAAATATAAATTTTAAATTTTTACGCGATTCGTTCAAATAACTTGCACGCACGAAGCAATGGACGCTTCGTGTTACCCTTAAGGGGTGTTGTATAATGCGGGCATGCGACGACGAGCAAGGGAGCTCGTCGCCCGTGCGGCACGAATGCAATGAGCAAGGGCGTAGTGCACGAGCACAAGGCAGCAGCCCTGCCATGTGTCGTGTGCCACGAGCAATGAACGAATGGGCATGGGCGAAGGGCGAGCCAAGGCAGTCGCGTGTGGGCAGCAAGCGAGCTGCGCCACAACGCGCGCTGCCTCGCACAAGTGCGCGCAGCCTCGCGCGCAGCGAGCGCAAGCTCGCGTGCCACGAGCGCTGCGCCCAGCACTGCTCGCGCGCGCAGCGCGCGATGTCACTCGCCCAGCGAGCGATGTCGCGCCCCAGCGAGCGATGGCTCGCGCGCGCAGCGCGCGATGTCGCTCGCCCAGCGAGCGATGTCGCGCCCCAGCGAGCGATGGCTCGCGCGCACAGCGAGCGAGCCAGCGCGCCCAGCGAGCGATCTCGCGCGCGCACTGCGAGCGATAGCTCGCGTGCGATGGGGCGCTGTGCGGAGGCTTGCGATGAGACAGCAGCAGCTATGCGACGAGCGCATGGGCTGCGCGCACATGGCCAGCAATGGCTGTGTGCGTGCGGCCCATGGGCATGCAACGCGTAGGGTGTTTGCGTTACGATTAGATCGTTTTGAATGTTTAATTTGAAAATTTCAGTTCACGTAATTTTAATTAATTTTAAAATTAATAATTTGAATTAATTTCTTGGATTTTAATTTTGAATATTATAATTATAATAAATGGAATTTATTCTAATTATTTTACTAAAATTAAAATCATGAATTAATTTAAATGCGACTGAAATTAAATTAAATTTTTGGATTCAATTATAAATTTATATGAGCTTTAAATTTTAATTAAATTTCTATGTTTCCGGTTAGACTAGAAATACAATTTTATGTTTAAAATTAGTAAAGCATATGAATTTATTGGTTTGAGTGGGAGCGCTTTTTAGTCATAAACTCTTGATTAGGTCTACAAATCCTTAAGGTTAAAACAACTCGATTAGAATTAATAAGGACTGAATAATTGGTAGATTATTGGTGCCCTTGATTAATTGCTGCAAATGTTTACGTGATGCATAATGTGTTTTACTAACCAGCTATGTGGGCCATTCATGATAATGAATGGGTGAATGGTATATATTGTATATGTACTGTTTTGCAGGTTATGAAGTGACTAGTATGGCCCAAATAGGATAGAAAATATGGTCTGCGTACCATTAATTTGAATGTAATTGGTCTAAAGCACCAAAGTTATTTTTCAATTCAAAATGGTCTGCGTACCATCAAATAGTTGTAATTAGTTATAGCTTATCCTATTTGAAGAAAATGGTGCCTCCCACGGAGATTTTCAAGACGGACTTTGAAGTCAAAGCTTCAAGATGAAGTCGGGCCATACTAGATCACAAATATCTTATGCATGTTTTAAGTTATTTATTGCTTTAAATATGTCTTAAAATGCATGAGATCAAAAGCTTGATTATGTTGCATGATTAAGGATTTTAGTTCACTTAAAATCTAACCAACATAGTAAGAGCCTTAAGTTCCAAACTTAAAAATTGAGTTAAAAGGTGCCATGCCAAAATATACACTTGCTTGGATATCCTTTACATCAATCTAGTAATAGTTTTCGCTCAGCGAGGTGTTACTTATTGGTCCTAAAGGGGCAAGGTACACAAATAATTGTGAGTACATGTTAGTTTTGGTGAAACTCAACGATATAAGTAAGAAGTCCTTTTATGTCGTGGCAAATTCGATAGGTTTACCTAATAAGTTCTTAGACGTACCTATCAACCAAGAATAGTTTCTAGACTATTAGCAAAAGGCTTTTGCTTACCTAAGATGTTCTAGGATTAAGTCGACAAACTGTGCTTAGTTCTTCAATGATTTTAGGATCTTGGAATCATTTTATTCACACCTGCCGGAACACATAACTTGAATAAAATGCTTAATAAACATTGAATTATGCATGTATGCTAGAATTTAAGTTTATTAAGAGAAACTGTGAATGGTTATTTATTTGTTTATTCTTTTCAATTGTAGTTTTAATATGGCAAACAACAATCAAAACATCATCATGGGTTCTGAGCTTATGGTCAAGCTGAACCTGACAAATTTTCTTGAATGGGAAGCTAAGCTAGTTGAAATAGTCAAACTCAATGGACTTGAGTATGTACTGTCACATCCCATGCCAAGCTACTATGCCAGAGACATGACCCCTGAGAGATTTTACGCCTGGGATGCGGATCTCAAAAAGGTTATGAGTCTCATACTGAACAATATCCCTGATGATTGGGCTAAAAGGTTTGTAGCCTATGAACCTTTTACGCTCATCAAGAATCTGAGGGATATCTGTCGTGGAAGTACGGAGGACGGGGACCTGAACGTCCATGAGTTGATTGAATCAATGTCTGGTCTAAAGGTTAGTTCTCCCAACAGGTGTTATAGGATGGAGGTCCAAGAAACACATGTTCAGCTCCTTCGCACTAAACAGAGGGTAGGCGTCCCACTGAGGTTCCATGTGGATCTTATGTGTTCATATTTTGATCGCCTAAGTCTACTAGGAACACCAATAAGCGAAAGGATGGCAGTCTCTGTCTTGCTCAATTCACTACACAGTGGGTTTGGTCGCTTCAAGCAACAATACCTAAGTGAACCAAGAGAAGAAACAGTTGCAGAATTTATTCACCTTGTCAGAAAGGCTGAAATAGTACTGGACTGTGAAGCCAAAGATTTACTCAAGGCTAGAAAGAGACCATTCAAGAAAGGTGGAAAGTCCAAGGGCAATGCTAAATCAAAGCAGGACAAGTCCACATCAAGCTGTCTTTATTGTGATGGAATAGGCCATTACAAAAGAGAATGTCCAAAGCTAAAGGAAGATCAGAAGAACGGAACAGTCGTTCCATCTTCAGGTATTTTCGTTATAGACTGTATACTTGCTAATTCAACTTCTTGGGTATTAGATACAGGTTGTGGCTCACACTTATGTTCCAATCCACAGGGACTAAGAAGAAGTAGAAAGTTAAGCAAGGGAGAAGTCGACCTACGAGTGGGAAATGGAGCACGGATTGCTGCATTAGCCGTAGGAACTTACTATTTGTCGTTGCCCTCCGGGCTAGTTTTGGAACTGGAAGAATGTTTCCATGTTCCAAGTCTTACTAAAAACATCATTTCAGTTTCTTGCTTAGATGCTAAGGGATTTTCCTTTATAATAAAAGACAATAGTTGTTCGTTTTATTTTAAAGAGATGTTTTATGGATCTGCTAGATTAGTCAATGGACTTTATTTATTAGATCACGACAAACAAGTATATAACATAAATACCAAAAGGGCCAAAAAGGATGATTCAGATCTCACCTATCTGTGGCATTGTCGATTAGGCCATATAAACTTGAAACGCCTAGAAAGACTTCAAAGGGAAGGAATTCTAGAACCATTTGACTTAGAGGATTATGGTAAATGCGAATCATGTTTACTTGGCAAAATGACAAAGCAACCTTTCTCTAAAGTCGGAGAAAGAGCAAATGAACTATTGGGTTTAATCCATACAGATGTATGTGGACCAATGAGTACAAATGCTAGAGGTGGTTTCAGCTACTTTATCACTTTCACTGATGACTTCAGTAGGTATGGTTATGTCTACCTAATGAAGCATAAGTCTGAATCCTTTGACAAATTCAAGGAATTTCAGAGTGAAGTAGAGAATCAATTAGGCAAGAAGATTAAGGCACTGCGGTCTGATAGAGGCGGTGAATATCTGAGCTATGAATTTGATGACCATCTGAAAGAATGTGGAATTCTATCAGAATTGACTCCTCCTGGAACACCACAATGGAACGGTGTGTCAGAACGGAGGAACAGAACCTTGCTAGACATGGTCAGGTCAATGATGGGTCAGGCCGAACTTCCATTAGAATTTTGGGACATGCACTAAATACAGCTGCACTCACCATAAATAGAGCTCCGTCTAAAGCTGTCGAAAAGACTCCATACGAATTATGGTTTGGAAAACCTCCAAATGTGTCTTTTCTTAAGATTTGGGGATGTAAAGTATACGTCAAACGATTAATTTCAGACAAACTTCATCCAAAATCTGACAAATGTATCCTTGTGGGCTATCCAAAGGAAACAAAGGGGTATTACTTCTACAATACATCTGAGAACAAAGTGTTTGTTGCTCGAGGTGGTGTCTTTTTGGAGAAGGATCACATTTCCAAAATGACAAGTGGGAGAAAAGTAGACCTCGAAGAAATTCGAGTCGAACAACAAACTCTAGAGAATGCTCAAGATGACATTCAGGATGAAACTCAGAGATCTTTAGAAGAATCTGGTGAGAATCATGGTCAATCTAGAAATGTTACCCCGCGTAGATCGCAAAGATATAGATCTCAACCGGAAAGGTACTTAGGTATTTTGACGAACGAGAGCTATGACGTTCTATTACTTGAAAGTGATGAACCTGCGACTTACAAGCAAGCTATGACGAGCCCTAGCTCCAAGCAATGGCAAGAAGCCATGCAATCTGAATTAGACTCCATGTCTGAAAACCAAGTATGGGATTTGGTCGATTTGCCAGATGGCTACCAAGCCATTGGAAGCAAATGGGTTTTCAAACTGAAAAAGGACAAGGATGGGAAACTTGAAGTTTTCAAAGCTAGATTGGTTGCAAAAGGTTACAGGCAAGTCCACGGTGTGGATTACGATGAAACCTTTTCACCAGTTGCAATGCTAAAGTCTATTCGAATAATGTTAGCAATCGCTGCATATTACGATTACGAAATATGGCAGATGGATGTCAAAACTGCTTTCTTAAACGGCGTTTTAACAGAAACTGTGTTTATGACACAGCCTGAAGGTTTTGAGGATCCAAAGAATGCTAAAAAGGTATGCAAGCTAAAGAAGTCAATCTACGGATTGAAGCAGGCATCCAGGAGCTGGAATATACGTTTTGATGAAGCAGTCAGTGACTTTGGTTTCATCAAGAACGCAGACGAATCTTGTGTATACAAGAAGGTCAGTGGGAGCAAAATTGCTTTCCTAGTATTATATGTCGACGACATATTGCTTATCGGAAATGACATTCCTATGTTGAACTCTGTCAAGATTTGGCTTGGGAAATGTTTTTCGATGAAGGATCTAGGAGAAGCACAGTACATATTGGGCATCAAGATTTACAGAGATAGATCTAAAAGGATGATTGGACTTAGTCAAAGCACTTATATCAATAAGGTGCTTGATAGGTTCAAGATGGCGGACTCCAAGCGAGGCTACCTACCCATGTCTCATGGAATGACTCTAAGCAAGACTCAGTGCCCAAAAACACTTGATGAGCGTAGACGAATGAATGGGATTCCATATGCATCATTGATTGGTTCAATAATGTATGCTATAATATGTACACGCCCGGATGTTGCGTACGCACTCAGTGCTACGAGCAGATACCAGTCAGACCCAGGAGAGGCGCATTGGACTGCTGCCAAGAACATTCTGAAGTACCTGAAAAGGCACAAAGATGACTTCCTGGTCTATGGTGGAGATGATGAATTAATTGTTAAAGGCTATACGGACGCAAGTTTCCAAACCGACAAAGATGATTTCAGATCACAGTCTGGGTTTGTCTTCTGCCTCAACGGAGGAGCAGTAAGCTGGAAAAGTGCTAAGCAAAGCACCATTGCGGATTCTACAACTGAAGCGGAGTACATTGCTGCACATGAAGCAGCAAAGGAAGCTATATGGCTAAGGAAGTTCATAGGAGAACTTGGTGTAGTCCCCTCCATTAAAGGACCAATAGCCCTGTATTGTGATAATAACGGAGCTATTGCACAGGCAAAAGAGCCTAGACACCACCAGAGAGTCAAGCATGTACTTCGTAGATTTCACCTTCTACGAGAGTTCGTTGAAAGAAAAGAAGTCGAGATAAGCAAAATTGGAACTGATGACAACATATCAGATCCATTAACTAAACCTCTGCCGCAAGCGAAGCACAACTCGCACACTGCAGCTATGGGAATCAAGCATATTGGAGAATGGCTTTGATGTCTCTGTTTAATGTTTTAAAGTTTTAGAGTTTAAATCTTTGTAAAACATTATTGGTTAATCATTCACAATAAATGAAAGAAATTCATTTTTCCATTTAATTTGTGGTTTATTAAATGATGAGTCCCTTCAACTTGACGATATATTCAAGATAGACTGTCAGGACCAGTCCTGTGACTAAGAAATGTCTATCAAGTGAACTTGAATGTCAAAGGTTGAAAATGGTCCCTAATCGGAGTTTTCTATAAAATTGGACGCATAGAAAACGTTAGACGATTAGAGTGCAAGATGACTAGTAGTTCTGTTTCTTGAACTATGTGGACATGGCAATGTCATAATCATTTGCACAGATACTTACTTTGGGAAGACTAGTATCGGACAAGACCTATGAAACTTTACTGTAAGAGATGAAAGTCTGTCATAAGTAAATTTCATTAAATTATTAGACACTAAATCCTCAATACCTGAGTGATTTGAGATTACTTGTTTGAGAACTGGTTGCTTTGACGTTGACCAACCGTCGCACCGTAAAAGGAGGCTATAAAGGCAACGCTCAGGTAATCACCTATCAAACGAAGTCTAATCTCAAGATCGCAAGATTGGGATTGTCCTCCCATAAATCGGGATGAGATGCTTAAAAGTTGTACAAGGCCACTCGGAGAGCTAGAAACTGTGTAATGCATGGCCGTGCTCGGATGAATCATAGGCTATGATTATCTGTTTATTTGATCAGTTGAACTCTGAAACCGAGGAACACCTCTGGACATAGTAAGGATGACAACTCTTACCTTATGTTCAAGAGCAAGCATCGAGCGACAAAGGAATTAGGAAATGCACACTTGTCCCTAAGGACAAGTGGGAGACTGAAGGAAATAATGCCCTTGGTCCAAGTATGCATTCTATGTTAAGTCTAATAAATGCGGTTCAGTATTAATTAACAAGTTAATAATTCAGTGAGATCAAGTGAGCTGAATGCCTAGCTAGAGGCCGCTTCAGTTCAAGTGGAATTAATGATATTAATCCACAGCTTACTCTTGACTGAACCCGTAGGGTCACACAAATAGTACGTAAACGGATCAAGTATTTAATGGCATTAAATACTCCATCTATGAATATTCGGAACCGACGGATCTTGGTTTCAGTGGGAGCTAAGATCGTCACAGGCAAGAAATGAATACTCCGGAAACGATGATATTGCCGGAAACGGAAATATGGATCGTATCGGAAATATGAATATTATCCAAGTCGTAGATGTTGCCGGAAACGGAAACATGGTACGTATCGGAAAATATTATTGGAAATGGAAATATTACCAGAATCGGAAATATTGCCGGAAACGGAAATATTGTCAGAATCGGAAATATTACCGGAATCGGAAAATAATTCCGGAAACGGAAATATTAAATATTTGTTCGAAACGGAAATTAATTCCGGAATCGGAAATATTAAATATTGTTCGTATCGGAAATAAATTCCGGAACTGGAAATTTAATCGGAAGCGTATCGTACGAATTAGCATCGGACGAGGCTTGTCGGACGAAGGCCCAGCACGAAGCCGGGGCCATCGCCCAGCAAGCGTGCGCGCCACAAGCCCAGCCAAGGCAGCGCCCAGGCCTACCGCAAGGCAGGCCCAGCGCGCGCCAAGGGCCACGGCTGCGTGGGCCGTGCTGCGCGGGATGCTGCTCGCACGCGCATGGGCAGCCCTTGTGGCTGCCGTGTGTGTGTGAGTTTGTGCTCATGCATGATTCCTGAATCTGCAAGAGTCAGTGTATGATTAAATGTCTATTCCTAATTGGATAAATTAATTAAATAGAATTCATGTAGGATTCTAATTCCAATTAATTCGCATCCTACTAGGATTACGATTCCTTTTCCATAACTCTATAAATAAAGGCCTAGGGGTCATAATTTATACATAAGTTTAAAAGTATTCAAAAGTGAGTTTTTTGAGAGAAAATTAAAACACATCTTGCTCATAAAAGTGCCGAATTTTCTAGTACCTTAAGGGCGGTTCTAGTTGGTCAATCTTAAGGCGGATCCGGACGTGCTGTGGACTATCTACGGAGGGACGACATTTGGAGTCCTAAAAGACTTGTTCTTGTTCGGTTCGGGCGCAGCTAGGGAAGGCACGCAACAAAGAGTATGCATCTAATTATGCTATATGATTATGTGTAAATAATATGTTTCCTGGGTTAATGGTTGTTTCCGCATGATCTATGTAAATGTCATATGTATCATAACCTTACAGATGGCTCCGAGCAGGAACAACCGCGTGCACATCGGCTTCCTGACAGATTTGAAGGATTTGAGGGCTGTTTCGAGCCTCAACTGGGGTGGTATGGCATACGGCCACCTCTTGTATGAGATGAAGTGGGCCTCTTGGACTGCGTCGGGGAGCGAACCGAGCATTGCTGCTTTGTGGAGTGTGCTGGAGGTATATGGGACTCCTTGTACTTTGTATCTTGTACTTGTATGCTTGTATCTTGAATTTGACTATGCTTTGTTGCTTTTTGAAAGATTTGGATGTACGAGCACTTCCCGACTTTGGCGCCGGATCGTACTGGAGATGCGTCTTACCCGTATGCTGCCTCCTGGATAGGAGCGGTGCACAGGAGGGTGCCTCTGTCGGCCTCCCGCAGATCTTTGCGGGTCTTACACGTCAGTGAGGTAAACTCTTGTACTATTTTGTTCTCTTGTATTTGTATTTGTATAGTTGTCTGAATTGTCTGCTCTGTAGGTGGTTTGGCGTCCTTTTGCTGACGCGCCTATACCTGTTTCGGCCGCTCGAGCCCATTTCTTGTCTTCGCGGCAGATCCTGCTCCCGGGTGTGTATCGCCACATGTGGTACTTGGGGGAGCGCGTGTCCCTTCATTACAGTACGGGGGACAGGCTTGTCCCTAAGGACCCACCGGAGTCCATGTTCGCACCAGACGATGAACTCGCCCAGCTCTATTTGAATGCTAGGGGTGATGCTGTTCGTCGCCATTGGGAGAGCTTTGTAGATAGGAGGGGTCATTATGAGGACCTTCTGGGGAGGCACGCTCTACCTGTATACTTCGCAATACCGGTGAGCTTTTGAATCTTGATTCTTGTATTCTTGTATGTTTGTATTCTGGTTTGATTGTGTAATTATAGGTAGGAAGAGGAGGTTGATCTTGAGGACATTTCCTATGCTGATAGGGTCATCCGCTTTGAGAACTCGGACGGGGAACAGGTGGAGGTGACCATCCTGTAGCTTCTCCTCCGCACCGGAGATCGTATGATGTTATACCCGAGCATTATGCAGCTGTAAATACTGTTGTGTTTGCTTGAAACTTGATTGTAATCTTGTATCTGGAAATTGATCTTGACTTTTGTATCCAGGCGCCTCGGGTGAGAGTGCGTCGCTAAATGCTTTTGATTCATTCTATGAAGAGGCATCGTGCCAAGCTGACCCACAAGCTTTCTGGCCGGGACAGAGAGGTGCCCTTCTTGACTTTGAAATTTGTATTCTGGAAACTCGGACTTGGATGTTGATTCTTGAAATTTGCACTTTGTATAGGAGTGTCGTCGAGGTCGCAGAGGTTCCTTTGACAGGGAGCCCCAGGTAGAGACTTCGTTGAGGCAGGAAGGACTGGGCTTGGATATGGGACAGGGGTCCCGTGCTGGTACTTTTCAGAGGCATTCTGATGCTGATAGGGGAGCTGCCCCTTTTGTGTATGCTAATCCCACCAGGCGTTCTTTTGGGGGAGCGAGCAGTTCGAGGCCGTTTGTTCCTCCTCCTGGTTACTACTTCGGAGGGAGCGATGCTCAGCCTTGGTGTGCGGATTCTGGGGTTTAATGGTCGGAGATGGAGAGGATGCGTCAGGCTCAGATGTTTGGGGCACCGCACCAGTTCATGGCGATGCCGCTTCCTTATCAGTACCCTTCCCCTCAGCAGGGAGTTTATCCTTCTCCTGGCACTCTTCGTATCTCGGAGCAGGAGCCTGATACCCCTGGGGCAGAGCTGGATCGGGATCTGGAGCGCTTTAGGAGCCGAAACAGGAATAAGGAGCCTGTGGTTGACATTACGGCTGATGATGACTCGGATTGACCATGCATGGTAGCGAGTTCCATCTTGCCTTGGTTTGATTTTTGTATGGATTGTATTTGTACGGGCTAGGAACTTGAATTTTGTATGGTTGTATGGTTTTGAATTGGTTTGGAATTTTTGAAGATTGGTTTTTTGTATGTTTGAAAATGGAATTTGTATGCGTTGTGTGTGCCTTTGAAATTTGTAGCTATATGCATGCATGAGGAATTTGCAAAAAATTTGAAATTTTTTGCCCATTTTGACTGAGGTTTTTTGGTTAGGAAAAGCGCAAGTCAAAGTATATTCAACTTTTGCTCATGCATATGCAAAGTCGACTTAGGACAACGATCTAGAACTAGAATGCTGGAATTTTGAATAAATTTACCCGAAATCTGTCCGAAGTGTTGACCCGGACTGGTTAAAATTGCGCGGCTTGCGGGTTTGGAATCTTGAATAATGGAGGCTGTATTCTGCTGTCCGAAGCACTAAAGGGTGTGTACTCTAAGTCGTAAAAGAGGACGGTGGCCTCGTCCTTTGCTGCAGGCCCCTGTGTTTGGCGCAGGGATCGGCGCCTGGCGCCGGCGTGCTGACATGCAAGCCGACTCTTGTATAAATAGGGAGCTTGTCGGACCATTCTTATGCAACAATCCTTCCCCACTATCCTTTGCATACTGCTTCCTCACGAAAAAGAAGAGAGAATATGGCTATGTCCTTTGAAAATGCCTTGAACTCTCGGCTCGGTTCGCTAGGCAAATTGGAGAAGAGGGAGCTCGATGGCCTGCATCTTGGGGTGCTCGCCTCTTCCCAGTTCGTAAAGCTTGATATGAACTTCCTTCTTGCTGCTTTGGAGGCTTGAGATCCAAAGCATCATGTCTTCCGCTTTGGAAATAATGAGGTATGTCCCCTCCCTGAGGAATTTAGTGCCATATTGGGGTGGTCCGTTATGCTGGAGCCATGCATGCCTCGTGTTGAAGAACACTTTTTCTTGGGTTTTGACAGATATTTGGGCTTGAAGCCCCCACTTTTGAGTGTTGTTGTATATGGCAGAGGGGTGGATTTGTCCCTCCTTGTCACCTACTTTGCTGGGCTTGATGTTCCCAAGGTATTCCGCTTGAGGGCCTTGAGCTTTTGTATATTCGCTCGCTTCCTCTTTTCGAAACAGGGGTTTGGCAATGGTGATGCCTCCCTAATAGAGATTGTAGAGAAATTTGCTAATGGTCAAGACCCAATGCCGCTCGTGATTGGCGAAACATTGATGGGCCTTGACATGTTGAAATCGGACCATTCTTCTTTGCCGTCGGGAAGTCCGGTACTACTCCAGGTAAAGATCTGGAGCTTTCTTGTATATTGAATTTGAACTTGCATTTTGAATGTTGAATTTGGAATGTTGAACTTTGAATTGCTTTTCTTGTATACTCCCCAAGGTCTGCCTTATGAAGAGGCTCATGCTGGTGGCACCACCGGAGAACATGGAAAGCTATAATAGAAAAGGGTTCACTGTGCGGCCCATGGTGTATGGCCGGCTTTCTTTGGATGAGTGGCAAAGCGCACTTTCTGGAATTGGATCTTGTATAAGGTGGGTAGTTCCTTGGTGGGGAATTGTTGTCATGAGGCATGCCCCTGCTTCTACTGCTTTGAGGGTGCCAAGCCTCACAATGCTGGTCTTCTACTCGCTTGCTCGAGTGATGAGATAGTACAACTTGAAACAAGAGATCCCGGACTATATTGAAGAGAACCCAAAACCTGTTGCGCTGAATGCAAATCGACTTGAAGTCTGGAGGCGGCATTGGGTCGCCAAACCATTATGGAGTGTTCAATACCCGCCAAGAGCCTGATATTCTGCCTGCGGGGTACATTGTATGGATGAGAGGCCTAAACCAGAGGGACATTTCTCTCTCCGGACCAGCTAGAGTTCGAGGTTCTAGAGCTAGACGCCCTGCGTCAACTGACTATGAGGAAGGTGACGGTAGTGAGGCCCATCCGGTGCTTGACCGTTCGGAGTCCAAAGGAGGTTCGTCATCCTCCCGTCTTGGAAGGCTAGCAAGTTTCTTATCCCGCCGCTTGGGCAAGGGGAAGATTGATGATTGATCGCAGGAGGAGCCAGGGGATAGTACTCAAGGTGCCGAGACTCAAGAGCATAGTCGCCCGACCCTGGATCTTTGTAAGCTAAGTGTGTTTGAAATTGTACTAGAAGGAATTGTGTTTTGGAATGTGTTTGGAAGATGTGTCTAGAAAATGTGTTTAGGAAGTGAAAAGGCTTTGAACTTTGCTTCACTTGATCCTGACCTTGTATTTGAATTAGCTTTGAAGGCCTTAGAGCCAAATAAAGAGTTATTGTGTAAAATTCCGCTTGAACATGCTTTGCTTTAAATTGGCACATTTGGAATAAAGACAACAACAATTAAATTTTGAATTTGATTTGATTTGATTATCTAGGATGCCCTTAATTGAGGAAATTTTGAATATGTTTTTTTTGTATTAAAGTGGCTGGGCCTCGAAATGAGGTTGCCTAAGTGTCCCGTTAAGGAATCAGGTCGGATGTAGTTCTAACGACCTTACAGGACTTTGAATTGGATTCTTGAATTTGAACATGGAACTTAGACATAGAACTTCTTGAGTTGATCGAGGTTTGTCAGAGATCAGAATTCTGTTCCATCGACGTCTGTTAGTTCGACTGCTCCCCCTGAGAGGATTTTCTTTACAATGTATGGGCCTGTCCAGTTGGTTTGAAATTTCCCCTTGGGTCCATGATGCTTTTTCTAAGGGCTTACAGGACAAGCTCTCCTTCTTTGATGTTTCGGGTTCTGACCCCTCTTGTTGAAATGTCTGGCCACTCGGCCCTGATAGACTTGTACGTGGTGAGCGGCTTGAAGCCGATGCTCATCAAGAATGATTAGCTCATCATACCTTGCTTGTACCCATGCAGCTTCTGGGATTTTGCTTTCGAGGACTATCCTTAGAGAAGGTATCTCTAGCTCGATAGGTTGTACTGCTTCCATTCCAAAGACCAAAGAAAATGGAGTTGCACCAGTTGAAGTGCGGATTGAAGTTCGATACCCCCACAATGCGAAGTGCAGCTTTTGGGGCCAGTCTTTGTAATTGGTTGTCATTTTCAAGATGATGGCTTTGACATTCTTGTTGGCTGCTTCGACTGCCCCATTGGTTTGTGGGCGATAAGGCGAAGAGCGATGATGTTGAATTTTGTACTCGGTGAATAGATCTTCACACTCTCCTTGAAAATGGGTTCCCTGGTCACTAATGAACTCATGAGGAACTCCGTATCTGCATATGATGTTTTCTTGTAAGAACTGGGCCACTTGCTTGGAACCCTACATTTTGAATGACCTGGCCTCGACCCATTTGGTGAAGTAGTCGATAGCAACCAGTATGAACTCATGACCCCCGGTGCCCGTTGGAGTGATTTTGCCAATGACGTCGATACCCCAGGCTGAGAATGGCCACGGTGATGATTGAGAGTATAGCAATGATGGGGGACTGTGCTTTAGATTCGCACACTTTTGACAGGTAGGACATTTCTTGACAAAGAAGTAGAAATCCCGTTCGAGGGTAGTCCAGTAATATCGAACCCTGATGATCTTGAGGGCCAACATCTGCCCATTCATATGGGTGCCACAGACTCCGGCATGTATGTTGTCCATGACTCTTTGAGCTTCGTGCTTGTCAACACATCGAAGATTAGGGCCGCTATGGGACCTCTTGTATAGAACGCTGTAGGGGAATACAGTTAAACATAATAATATGTGCGGAAACAATCCCCAAAGCCAGGAAGCATGTATAAAGCACAAACTAAGCATACTTACGTTTGAAGCGTGTTTTCCACAAATTGTCAACGAACACGAACTTAGAACTCCACTTGCCGTTCCTCTACTTGGTTCACCGACACGACCAGATCCGTCTTGATTATCGTAGCTTAGACAATCGATCAAGATACTTTGCTTTTTGGGAAGAACTCGCTTTGGAGGCACAGAGAGAATTAGGGTTTTCTCTTGGTCCCCTTAGGGTTAGAATGAATCATTAGTTAAGTGGAAAAAAGTATAAGGTTATTAAAATAACCTTGGCAAGTGTGCAAGCTAACCGACCAAAGACTTGGCCGGCCAGCCTGCACGGTCAGCCCACATGCACGCACACAATGGTTGGGCCTTGGGCCACGCTGTGTCGCTGCATTGTTGTTGTTGCCTTTGCTTGGCCTTATGCGCGCACACAGCCACACACAGCCACGGGCCTGTGCTGTGCTGCAGCGCTGCTTTGCCGCTAGCATTTGCGCCCATGGGCCTCGAGTGCCTTGTGCACTCGGCTCGTGGGCTACCTTTCGTGTTGCGTCTTAAATTATCTTACGACAATTTATTTATCGTGTCGTACTTGACGATCCAATGTCGTACGATACGATTATTCGTTTCGCCTAGCTTACGAATATACGCAATACGATATACGATTCACGATCCAATGTTTTATCGTATATTTTCGTTTTCCGAACTAATTTCCCGAAAAGCTATTAAATGAATTTCCGATTCATTTAATCCGGTGATCTATTACGTGTCATTGGTGTGACCTTGTAGGTTTAGTCAAGAGTAAGCTGTGAGTTTAATATTCATTAGAACTCACTGATCGGAAGCATTGCTCCAGCTAGCTGTTCCGATCACTTGATCTCACTGAATTAATTGTTCTCAATTAATCTGAACCTTGGTATTAGACTTAATGCACCTGGGGTGAAGGACATATTTCCTTCAGTCTCCCACTTGTCATTCAGACAAGTGTGCATTCACATTCCTTTGTCACTTAGTGTTACTTACTGAACATAAGGTAAGATCGAAGCCATCCTTATTAGGCCCAGAAGTGTTTCTCGGATTACAGAGCTCAACTGTTAAACTTTTGCAGAAGGTTAAGCCTTAACCATTCTGAGCACGGCGATGCATTTTACAGTATCTAACTCTCCGAAAGGCCTTGTTACACAACAACACCATATCCTATCAAAGATAGGAGGACAATCCATTCTTGCAATCTATGAACACTCACTTTGATTCATAGTACGCCCAATAACTGCTTTTATAGCCTCCTTTTACGGTGCGACGTTTAGTGAGCATCAAAGAGAACTAATTCTCAAACGAGCAGACATAATCGCTCATGTTCGGAGGAACGGTTTCTAATCACCATTAATGAGAACTACCTATGACATGACTTTAATCTCTTAAAGTGTTCGCATGGTCAATCTGATACAAGATCCAATAAGTATCTATGCAAAAGATTCTGACATCCAATCACTCTAGTTCAAGAAACAGATCTAAGTAATCTACTTGCAATCTAATCTTCATTAGTCATTCGTCGTCCACCTTTCAATGACTTGGACTAGGGATCCTTTGTGACTTCAATATTCAAGTTCACTTATGGGTGTTTCTTTATCGAAGAATCCATCTTGCCATCCCATTTGAATGATTTGAATCACATGGACTTATCATTTAATACTAAACCAAGATTAATTGAACTATGAAATATAATTTCATAAATGATAAATGTTTAAACCAAATGCTTACCAATTTGTGGACCTCTAACCCAAAATCAAGCATTTAATGTTTTACGGATATAAGCCTTTCACCCAATACTTAAAACATTCATGGAACTAAAACTTCATTCCATATCTGCATATGAATGTTGTGTATCATTCAATGCAGAGGTTTAGTTTATCATACTTTTCTATCCTTAGCATCTTTTCTATCGATAGCCTTTCGATGTAAGATGAAAAGAGCTTTGATTATGTTTCTAGAATGATCTAGTCTTTCGTTGCTGTTTAGAATGATAATCATATCTAAAATAGAAAATCATCCAGGTAGCAGACTTGTGATCAACCTGAGTTCATTGAAGAACTCCCACTAAAAAAAATTCCCTTTTATTGTTTCTTAGGCAACAATGAATTCGTTTCAATTATGTAGAATTTCAAATGATGCTTCCCTTTTGGAATACTCCAACCAGTTCACATTGATGTGGGAGATACATCTTTGAACTGAGAACTTGGAAACTAATCATTGATTCAGTTTCCCATGCATCACATATGGTTTAGAACCTATGTAACCACCTTTTAATCACGACGCCTAATTACCCGTGTTTGTTTGTGGTTTGCCTAACAACAAGATTCAACTTTTGCTTAGGCAAATGCATGTAGCATCAAAACTTTAGTTATCTTCACTTCCTCTTATCAAGTGTTCATCCTACATCTCCAAATGTATTGGATGTTCTTGATACTGTTCCAATGATCTTTGATCCAGATCAATAGAGATTGGTATAAACTCGTCACGACCCAATATTCACGAGTTTTCTTGGCGATCTATATATCACATCATAGATGATTGATTGTAATGCAAAAACCATTCGCATTTTAAAATCTATCCATGTAACTTTTAGCTCTATTCTGTTTCAAGAGATACTGAATCTTTGCTAAAATCTTGGCATTGCCATGTGACATAAGGTGAAGGCACCTCTTCAAGGTCCTTCATGCTTAACTCTAGTGATAACAGCCTAGCTTTATACTTAGTTAAAGCATTCATAACTTAGACTTGCTCATATGGGTTGAGAGTCTCTTTTGAGTCTCTCCATTGTGTTTGCTTTAGTAATTAATTTTACAGAATCCAAACAACGCTTTAGATCCTATCCAATAGATCTTTAACCCAGTATGTTCTAAGTTTCGCCATGGTTCTAATATTGACAAATACTTCAAATCTAACCATTTAGAATTTGAATGTCATTTTCAATAGAGAGATATGTATCTCATATATGGAACCAATAAACTTGACTTAGCTCCCACTAAACTCCTCATCTATAAGATGATCCATATTTTCATGAAGCTATGATTGCTCAATAGACATTTAGACAAATATGGTCCAACTCCCACTTGCATGCTTTAATCTACGAATAGATTTCTTAAGCTTGCTCTTTTATCTAGCATCCAAAACTATTACATTGTGTGATGTACACAATTCCTTTCTACAAGTCCAATTGAGTAAGGTGTTTCGTTTTCCAATTGCCATATTGCCATATGCAATGATTGCTAGATTTATCCAAAATAGTACAAGCATTCCGACTTGGTGAAAAAGATTTCAACATTATCAACGCCGTGAAGTTGTTTACAATCTTTAACCACCAATCTAGCTTCTCTTTTGTATGTGTATACAATATCATCTCTGTATGTTTTGAAAACATGTTTGCAACTAATGGGAGTAAACCCTTTATGCAAATCAACGTTGTATGTTTAGAAAACATGTTTGCAACTAATGGAGTGAACCCTTTATGCAAATCAACCAAATCATAGATTTCATTCTTCAAGATGAAGGTACTTTGGATGAAATGGCCTCAAACCATTTTGTATGGCCTCGAACCATACTTATGTTTCTGATGGCCTCAAACCATACTTGGGAATTTTTTAATTCGTCGTAGCTAACCTGTAAGTTGTATGTTCTTGAAGCACTTTCCAAAGTCTTCATAGTTTTCATTCCTCAAGATATCTATGTATCTATCTTGGTTGAATTCTATTCTTTATACGATTTACCTAGGTATTGAACATCAAACGTTAGTGTCTATAAAGACATTACTCAAGTCCTTTGAGTATTAGGATTCTCTTGAAACACTTCTAAAGTCTTCCTGAAGATCTTCCAAAGGCTTCTAAGTATGGAGCTTTTTCAAAGACTCCTAAGTATCCTACATTTGCTTGTTGCTTGACTCGAAGTCCATTCGAGGTCATTTTTCTCCCACTTGCCTTTTTGGAAATATGATGGTTTCCTAAAAGACATTATCTAGAGCAACAACCATATGTTCTCAGATTTGTGGTAGAATCAATACCTTTTGTTTCTATGAGTCGCTCATAAAGAAACATATATCTATACTTGAGTTTGTTTGATGTAAACACTAACTCCCACTGGGTTTGACAACCCTAGATATATATGTACTGAAAAGATGTACTGAACCGAAGTTCAATCCTTATGACATCTTTTCCTTAGCTTTTGACAACTTTGTTTAGTGTGATAGTCACTTGAGAGTATCATTTAGAAACTATATAGGAAAATAGTCGTGATTATCATTAATCGAAATAGATTCCGATTTCTCCATTTGGACATACCATATTCTTATGGAGCTTCGATTGATATAATTCTATATAAAAAATCTAGATAATCTTTCTTGGCTCATGCAAACATCACCTTGACCCAGCCTAGGTGTTCCAAAATTCTTGCCAAGTTGATTTTATACCCTTTTGTGAATTGCATTGAAGAATTTCACATATTTCACATTGAGTAAATATAGCCATATTTTCTCAAATTCTTGTGAAAAAGGTAAGTCATAAAATCCATCTTTGGCCCATGAACTTTATTGTCTAGAAACTTCCAACAATAGTCCATTTCTATGTCATGTTCAACAAGCAAGACCCACGTGTCTTAAATTAACCAACTTTCAGAAATCCATGCCATGGAATCTTAGAATGTTGACTTGTTGATATGGTCGTATGACATGGCCAAAGATATGTGGAACACAAATCAAAATGTTTGATTTGAACCTTCTGAAGTTTGAGTGTGAAGAGATTTGTTTGTTTATTAATCAATCATATGACTCAACCCTTAAATAACCATTTCATTCAAATAAACACTCAACGAATGTTTTCGTTTAATTTGAATGTGAGTCTTTCCGTTGTCCAAACAGAAATTGATTATGATGATTAATGGAACATAATACCATTAAGTTCCAGCCTTTAGAAGGACTTTAAAACAAACAAGATGACCCTACAATTAATGTAGCACAACTTTGCTTCATTTCCTACTTGTAGGCCAATAACCAGACTTAGCTCCCGGAATTTGAGTTCTTAAAAAGAGTTAGAACCTCAAGCGGTAATCTAATACCATAGGAGTTTATTTTCTAAGTCGTTTCTCTTTAACACAAACTTTTAGGTAGAAATTGAATCTTGAATTCATTTCTTTTGTTCCCTTTTCCTATCCATTCTAGCACGTTTTCTTATAGTCCTAAAGATCTTCCTCTTTGCTTGATCTTCTTACTTTGTTGCGCTTACAAAGTCCCTTTCTTTTGTTCACTTTGAATGACAACATCCAATGAGTCTAATTTATTATCGAATCAAAAGAAAATTGGTTTTTAATACTTCATTATTCAAATTGGTTATACATCCATTGGTTATACATGAGTCTTTAACTCAATACTTCATTATTTCAAAATACCTAGTATTCTGAATATATGAGGTCCAATTGGTCTACCATTAAAATTCTAGTTTGAAAACAACCATGAAGATCACTATAAGAAAATAGCATTCAAGATACGCTCTCATTCTCCTTTCTTTTGAGAATCGCTCTCAAAAATAGTTACCAATCGATCAAGGAAATATCGCAGTTCTATTGTCCGAACGCAATAAGGTTGAAGATGTAATATTCTACAGAATGAACTAGCAAAGAAAATATCATACTTTAATAACTTGAAATAAAAGCATTCACGCAATCATCAAAGCTATTAAACATTTCATTCACGCAAAAAGCAAAACATGGTCCAAAAAGAATGAAACGATTCCAAGACCCCAAAAGTCCTAAATCCTTAAGCAGCATTGGCATGTCTTAAGTAGTTTAAAATTCTAGGTAAGAAAAACCTATTGCTAGTAATCTCCAAATTACTCTTGGTTAATAAATTAATACCATAATTTATCCCATTGCCACAACATAATGCCATTGTTGTTTGGGTTGAAACCACAATCAACGTGCTCCTTTGGGATGCCTTACTACCTAAGTCAACTAAAATAGCAACTCGCTTTGGCGTAAACCTACTACCTTAGATCCTTAAATTTTTGTAAGTGCTTGATTTGGAAGGCAATTTTTAAACTCAATATTACTTTGGACCTTGTTGTTTCTATGTTGGTTCGATTATTTAGTGAACTTAATCTAATCGAGTCATACAAAACAACCTATTCATGCAAAGCATACATACATTCATACATTCACGCATAATATATATATATATATATATATATATATATATATATATATATATATATATATATCAAAGTGCGTAAATAAATGGTGATCTAGTATGGCCCAAAACATCTTGTCTTGAAGCATCCAATCTTCATCACCTCCTTGTTAGCTTGGCATCGTCTTGAATCTTCGTTCAAATGCTAACTTAAAGTTCTAAACTTAGAAATACTTGAAAATAATAAAATTACATCAAAATTTCCATGGTACGCAGACCATATTTAAAACTTTATATTCAAAGATAGAACGGTTCGCACACCGTATTTAACTATCCTAAATTGGCCATACTAGTCACTTGGAGTACCTGCATTGCATAAAATATACATTCTATGCATTCACCCATTCGTATGCTAAAACGAATGGCCCATATAAATATGCAAGTATTTACGTGAATTAATTAAAATTCACGTTCACCTAAACGCGTCCTAAAAGATTAATCAATTTCCAAATTATTAATCCTTAGACTTTATTCTAATTAAATTGAATTTAATTAAAATAATGCGACCTACGAAAATAATTAAAATTAATTAATTATTTCAATTTCATTTAGTGGCTCCCACTCAAACCAATAATTATTCCGGATAATTAATTATGAAATATTAAATTCAAACTCGCGGCCCGGCCCAAGCAAATAAAATATTAAATTAAATATCCCGTTAGCCCAAATTAATGCAAACATGCGAAGCCCAATGAATTAAACAATTTTTCAACAAAAAAGGTTCAAGTGCATAGTTGGGCTAGGCGAGCCCATTGCCCTTGCGTGTGGCCTACGAGGCGCACGAGCAAGCTCACACACCCCGCAGCCTGGCGCGCGCGCGTGCCCACAGCTCGTCGCTGCCCTGCGCGCTCGTCGTCGTGCATCGCTGCACTGGACATCGCATGGCCTTGCGCCTTGCTTCGTCGCAGCACCCGCAAGCCAATGTTTGCCCTTTCCTCGCCCAGCGCGCACGAGGCACGCAGCACGCTTGCTGCTGCCCGTGTCGCTGCAGCTCGGCTCTCGTGCAGCATCCCGTATGGCTCGTCGAGCCATACGTCCACCACACAACGTGTTCGTGCCTACGGACCAACTTAATTAAAAATAAATTTAATTTCACGAACTTGCATTAATAATATTTTTCAAAAAGTTACGATTTTTATTTTCAAAAAACAACGATTTTTAACGATTTAATAAACTTTAACGACAATCCAATTTCGTAAAATATTAAATCAAAGGCTAACATTATTCAAATTTTTAAGAACGAACGAATCAACTTGAAAAATTTGAACTTTTAAATATTAAAATCCAAAACTTTAAATCGTTCTTTAACATTTAAATTTCAGATTTTAATAATTAGGTTTAAGTGCGATTAAAATTAATGAAATCATTCAAAATTTTCATCCAATAATTTTTAATATTAGACACTGACCCATGAAATTATATTCCTTTTCCCAATTAACCGAATTATTAAACAAAAATTATTTAAAAATCAATTAGGGTTCCAAATTTTACGAATTGGGGAAAGGTAAAATTAGGGTTTATACTAATCGGAAAATTCTGAAATGTGTACCATAGATCAATAATATCCCCAGCAGCATTGTGTCAAAATTTCAAGCAATTCCGAGTAGTTTAGGTCGACCTTTTAATTGAATTACTGCCCGACACTTTTAATTTTTATTAAAAAATTAACAAAAACCCCCCAAAAAACGACATTTCGAGGCCTGTGTTTGCAATTCCTTTCGCATTAATTGATCTTAGAAAATCGTTTTCCATCAGATTAGGGTTTTAAAAATCGAAAAAACAAATCTTTTTGATTTCGGAACAGATTATTACGCAATTCATCCAATAATTCTAAATAATTCCGAAAAATTCACAAAAAATCCCAAATTTTCGACAAATGCAAAAACAAATAAATCATGCTAAAAAATGCTTTGAATACATAAGGCTCTGATACCACTGTAGGGGAATACAGTTAAACATAATAACATGTGCGGAAACAATCCCCAAAGCCAGGAAGCATGTATAAAGCACAGATTAAGCATACGTACGTTTAAAGCGTGTTTTCAACAAATTGTCAACGAAGACGAACTTAGAACTCCACTTGTCGTTCCTCTACTTGGTTCACCGACACGACCAGATCCGTCTTGATTATCGTAGCTTAGACAATCGATCAAGATACTTTGCTTTTTGGGAAGAACTCACTTTGGAGGCACAGAGAGAATTAGGGTTTTCTCTTGGTCCCCTTAGGGTTAGAATGAATCATTAGTTAAGTGGAAAAAGGTATAAGGTTGTTAAAATAACCTTGGCAAGTGTGCAAGCTAACCGACCAAAGACTTGGCCGGCCGGCCAGCCTGCACGGTCAGCCCACATGCACGCACACAGTCGTTGGGCCTTGGGCCACGCTGTGTCGCTGCATTGTTGATGTTGCCGTTGCTTGGCCTTATGCGCGCACACAATTACACACAGCCACGGGCCTGTGCTGTGCTGCAGCGCTGCTTTGCCGCTAGCATTTGCGCCCATGGGCCTCGAGTGCCTTGTGCACTCGGCTCGTGGGCTACCTTTCGTGTTGCGTCTTAAATTATCTTACGACAATTTATTTATCGTGTCGTACTTGACGATCCAATGTCGTACGATACGATTATTCGTTTCGCCTAGCTTACGAATATACGCAATACCATATACGATTCACGATCCAACGTTTTATCGTATATTTTCGTTTTCCGAACTAATTTCCCGAAAAGCTATTAAATGAATTTCCGATTCATTTAATCTGGTGATCTGTTACGTGTTATTGGTGTGACCTTGTAGGTTCAGTCAAGAGTAAGCCGTGAGTTTAATATTCATTAGAACTCACTGATCGGAAGCGTTGCTCCAGCTAGCTGTTCCGATCACTTGATCTCACTGAATTAATTGTTCGCAATTAATCTGAACCTTGGTATTAGAATTAATGCACCTTGGGTGAAGGACATATTTCCTTCAAACGCCGCCTTCTATGACGAAATTGGCTGATTGTAGTCGTAGAGCCCTTTGATTCTTGCTTGAAAAGTGTGGGGGATACTCTGAATGTTGTAGATACCTTTGAATGTCTGTAAACCAAGGATCATCTCTGTCTTGCTCGACGTCGTCAATAGCATGGACATATGCTGCTTCTTGACGCGTTTCAATTGTAAGTGGCATTTCGGCCATGCCATTTGGAATATTGATCATTGAGGCCAGCTTTGCAAATGTATCGGCGAATTGGTTCTCCTCTCTCGGGAGGTATGTATAGCGAAGCTCTTCTACCTCCTCAGACAGCTTCTCAAGATAAGACTGGTATGGAGCCAAGCTCTCGCTCCTTACTTTCCATTTGCCGAAAATTTGATTAATGATTAGGGAGGAATCCTCGTACACTCAAGTTTCTAGACACCTAATGCTAAGGCGGCTTCCAGGCCCATGATGCATGTGCATGCTTCATATTCTGCCGCATTGTTTGTGACGTTGAATTGCAGTTTCGCTGATATAGGAATGTGAGTGCCGTCTGGGGCTACTAGAATTACTCCAACACCACATCCGTTCTGATTTGAAGCACCGTCAAAATGCATTGACCAACTGTCATCACTCGTCATTAAGATTTTCTTGTCGGGTAAGTCGTAATCCTCCTCTTCTGCCTCGATGGGACAGTCGGTTAGGAAGTCTGAGACTGCTGAACCCTTGATGGACTTTTGCGGGATGTATTTGAGATCGAATTCTGCTACCATGACCAACCACCTGGACAACCGTCCGTTGAGAGCTGGTATTTCGAATAAATACTTGAGAGGATCCGCTTTGCTGATTACATGGACTGTATGGGAGAGCATGTAATGCCGTATTTTCTTTGTGGCCCAAACCAAGGCGATGCTGAGTTTCTCGAGCTGAGTGTATTTGTTCTCGTACTCGATCTGCTTTTTGCTTATGTAGTATACGGCATTCTCCTTGCCTTCAACTTCTTGGGCGAGCATAGCCCCCACTGCTGAATCTGTTGTTGTGAGGTAGAGCCTGAGGGGAATCCCTGGCATGGTTGGCTTTAGTACTGGCGGGTTGGAAAGGTAGTTCTTGATAGGGTCGAACGCATGCTGACATTCGTCATCCCACACTTTGGGCTCGCTTTTCCGGAGCTTTCAAAATACCGGTTCACATATCATAGTGAGTCTTGAAATGAACCTACTGATGTATTGTAGTCTGCCGAGAAAACCCCGAATTTCCTTTTCATTCGTTGGTGGTTGCATCTCTATAATTGCTTTGATTTTCGAAGGATCAGCCTCGATGCCCCGAGAGCTGATAACATATCCGAGCAACTTGCCTGACGTTACCCCGAATGCACACTTTTGAGGATTGAGCCTCATGTTGTACTGCCTGAGCCTGTTGAAAAACTTTCGAAGTACTAAGGTATGCTCGTGTCGCTCTTTGGATTTGACAATCATGTCATCAACATATACCTCAATTTCCCTGTGAATCATATCGCTCATGATGGCTGTGGCTTTTCTTTGGTAGGTAGCCCCCGCGCTCTTCAGTCCGAACGGCATGACTGTGTAGTAGTATGTACCCCACTGAGTGATGAAGGTTGTCTTCTCCATATCCTCCTATGCCATGGGAATCTGATTGTCGCCTGCATACCCGTCCATAAAAGAGAGTAAGGCATGGTTTGCGGTGTTGTCGACCAAGATGTCGATGTGAGGCAATGGAAAACCGTCTTTAGGGCTGGCCCTGTTAAGATCTCTATAGTCCACACACGTTCGTACTTTGTCGTCTTTCTTTGGAACTGGGACGACATTACAATCCATTCCGGATACTTTGCTTCTCAAATAAACCCGGCCTCTAGCTGCTTAGAGACCTCTTCTTGAATTTTGAGGAACGTCTGGTTTCATGCGACGGAGTTTCTGCTTGATGGGCTTTAAATCTGGAATGAGGGAAATTGTATGTTGACCGATGCTTGGATCAACCCCTGGCATATCATGATAGGACCATGCGAAGACGTCTATGTACTCTGAAAGTAGCA